>NC_071096.1:18882017-19179517 GCF_027358695.1 Spea bombifrons | reverse complement strand
TATTGCTACTTTGACTAAAATACTTAAATATGGCTACAAACGCATGCAATTTGGATTTATAATCGTATATCGAATAGTTCCAAGGCTAAAGACGGTTTAACCCTTTGACCAGTGGTGTATTTTGGTTTTGTGCTGCCCTAGGCAAGACTAAAGTCGGGCACCCCCTAATCTAAAATTGGCCCACCCCCCCAACTTTCAGCAGCCCAAATATTAATTTTATACTTACTGTTAGACGAGTTGCTGAGCAGTGTGGGCGTTATAAGGAAAGGGGCGGGGCCAATCATCCGAACTTTCCATCACTAAAACGCAGTGGCACCACCCACAAGAAATGGCTGGAAAACTTGCAGGGGGTGTTCGATGGGCATTTGGGGCTGCGTTTTTTTAAGCCCCCTGAAATGGGCTGCCCAAGGCAGTTGCCTTGTCTGGCTCGCAGCAGAGACAGCACTGCCCTTGATGTGCCAGGCACGTCATGAATAAACAGTCGGGTTAACAACAATTGATGTGCCTGGCACGTCATGACTTTTTGGGTGAAGAAAGCAATCTACGATCGTTAACTGTGTTGCAGTAATGCCTCGTTAATGAGGCATTCAGCAGCACCGGGATTGGCAGCTGGGGCCCCGTGTGGCCCCTCCCCAAGATGGCAACGTCCGCCATATAGTGTATGACGGCGGACGCCTGGTTAAAAAGAGCTCGTTGATCGCCTCCTAAGCTTAAACAGTGTTGCTGAAATGCCTGGATAGTGAGGCATTCAGCGACACTGAAAACCCACCCCAGAAGGCAGTGTGAAAGATTTTGCCTCTCGCAAGATGGCCACGTCCTTTAAAAGAATAAACAAGTTTCCAAGAGGGTCTCATTAGACACTTCTTAGAACTCTGGCTCCCTTTGCAGCCCAGCTTTCTAATCACAATGCGAGTGATAAAATAAATAAAAAAAATAGTTTAAAAAAAGGTAACGTGTAAAAATAATTCCCCACTGATGTCACCATCAGTGGAACCTTCCAGTTCAAAAAATAAATTTATATATATACATATATACACTGCTCAAAATAATAAAGGGAACACTTAAACAACACAATGTAACTCGAATCAATCACACTTCTGTGAAATCACACTGTCCACTCAGGAAGCAACACTGATGAACAATCAATTTCACATGCTGTTGTGCAAATGGAACAGACAACAGGTGGAAATTATAGGCAATTAGCAAGACACCCCAATAAAGGAGTGGTTCTGCAGCTGGTGACCACAGACCACTTCTCAGTTCCTATGCTTCCTGGCTGCTGTTTTGGTCACTTTTGAATGCTGGCGGTGCTTTCACTCTAGTGGTAGCATGAGACGGAGTCTACAACCCACACAAGTGGCTCAGGTAGTGCAGCTCATCCAGGATGGCACATCAATGCGAGCTGTGGCAAGAAGGTTTGCTGTGTCTGTCAGCGTAGTGTCCAGAGCATGGAGGCGCTACCAGGAGACAGGCCAGTACATCAGGAGACGTGGAGGAGGCCATAGGAGGGCAACAACCCAACAGCAGGACCGCTACCTCCGCCTTTGTGCAAGGAGGAACAGGAGGAGCACTGCCAGAGCCCTGCAAAATGACCTCCAGCAGGCCACAAATCTGCATGTGTCCACTCAAACGGTCAGAAACAGACTCCATGAGGGTGGTATGAGGGCCCGACGTCCACAGGTGGGGGTTGTGCTTACAGCCCAACACCGTGCAGGACGTTTGGCATTTGCCAGAGAACACCAGGATTGGCATAGTCGCCACTGGCGCCCTGTGCTCTTCACAGATGAAAGCAGGTTCACACTGAGCGCATGTGACAGACGTGACAGAGTCTGGAGACGCCGTGGAGAACGTTCTGGTGCCTGCAACATCCTCCAGCATGACCGGTTTGTCGGTGGGTCAGTAATGGTGTGGGGTGGCATTTCTTTGGGGGGCCACACAGCCCTCCATGTGCTTGCCAGAGGTAGCCTGACTGCCATTAGGTACCGAGATGAGATCCTCAGACCCCTTGTGAGACCATATGCTTGTGCGGTTGGCCCTGGGTTCCTCCTAATGCAAGACAATGCTAGACCTCATGTGGCTGGAGTGTGTCAGCAGTTCCTGCAAGAGGAAGGCATTGATGCTATGGACTGGCCCGCCCGTTCCCCAGACCTGAATCAGATTGAGCACATCTGGGACATCATGTTTCGCTCCATCCACCAACGCCACGTTGCACCACAGACTGTCCAGGAGTTGGCGGATGCTTTAGTCCAGGTCTGGGAGGACATCCCTCAGGAGACCATCCGCAACCTCATCAGGAGCATGCACAGGCGTTGTAGGGAGGTCATACGGGCACGCACACACTACTGAGCCTCATTGTGACTTGTTTTAAGGACATTACATCAAAGTTGGATCAGCCTGTAGTGTGGTTTTCCTTTTTGATTTTGAGTGTGACTCCATATCCAGATATATATATATATATATACTTGTTATCAGTATAAAAGACACCTGTCCACAACCTCAAACAGTCATACTCCAAACCCTACTATGGCCAAGACCAAAGAGCTGTCGAAGGACACCAGAAACAAAATTGTAGACCTGCACCAGGCTGGGAAGACTGAATCTGCAATAGGCAAGCAGCTTGGTGTGAAGAAATCAACTGTGGGAGCAATTATTCGAAAATGGAAGACATACAGGACCACTGATAATCTCCTTCGATCTGGGGATCCATGCAAGATCTCATCCCGTGGTGTCAAAATGATCACAAGAACGGTGATCAAAAATCCCAGAACCACACGGGGGGACCTAGTGAATGACCTGCAGAGAGCTGGGAACAAAGTAACAAAGGCTACCATCAGTAACACACTACGCCACCAGGGACTCAAATCATGCAGTGCCAGATGTGTCCCCCTGCTTAAGTCAGTACATGTCCGGGCCCGTCTGAAGTTTGCTAAAGAGCATTTGGATGATCCAGAAGAGGATTGGGTGAATGTCATATGGTCAGATGAAACCAAGGTAGAAGTTTTTGGTAGAAACTCAACTCGTCGTGTTTGGAGGAGAAAGACTGCTGAGTTGCATCCAAAGAACACCATACCTACGGTGAAGCATGGGGGTGGAAACATCATGCTTTGGGGCTGTTTTTCTGCAAAGGGACCAGGACGACTGATCCGTGTAAAGGAAAGAATGAATGGGGCCATGTATCGTGAGATTTTGAGCGAAAACCTCCTTACATCAGCAAGGGCATTGAAGATGAAACGTGGCTGGGTCTTTCAGCATGACAATGATCCCAAACACACCGCCCGGGCAATGAAGGAGTGGCTTCGTAAGAAGCATTTCAAGGTCCTGGAGTGGCCTAGCCAGTCTCCAGATCTCAACCCCATGGAAAACCTTTGGAGGGAGTTGAAAGTCCGTGTTGCCCAGCGACAGCCCCAAAACATCACTGCTCTAGAGGAGATCTGCATGGAGGAATGGTCCAAAATACCAGCAACACTGTGTGAAAACCTTGTGAAGACTTACAGAAAACGTTTGACCTCTGTCATTGCCAACAAAGGGTATATAACAAAGTATTGATATGAACTTTTGTTATTAACCAAATACTTATTTTCCACCATAATTTGCAAAAAAAAAAAAAATTTAAATCAGACAATGTGATTTATGGACTTTGTTGTCTCATTCTGTCTCTCATAGTTGAAGTGTACCTATGGTGAAAATTACAGGCCTCTCTCATCTTTGTAAGTGGGAGAACTTGCACAATTGGTGGCTGAGTAAATACTTTTTTGCCCCACTGTATATATATATATATATATATATATATATATTACACGTACTCACTGGCCACTTATTCCTTTTTAATTGCTTGTTAACACAAATAGCTAATCATCCATTCACATGGCAGCAACTCAATGCATTTAGGCATGTAGACGTGGTCAAAATAACTTGCTGAAGTTCAAACTCAGCATCAGAATGGGGAAGAAAGGGGATTGAAGTGACTTTGAATGTGGCATGGTTGTTGGTGCCAGACGGGCTGGTCTGAGTATTTCAGAAACTACTGATCTACTGGGATTTGTGTGGACCAAATTGCCATTTGATGTCAGAGGTCAGAGGAGAATGGGCAGACTGGTTTGAGATGACAGAAAGGCAACAGTAACTCAAATAACCACTTGTTACAACCTAGGTATGCAGAATACCATCTCTGAACGCACAACACATCGCAGATGGGCTACAGTAGCAGAAGACCACAACTGAGGCTACAATTCGCACAGGCTCACCAAAATTGGACAATGGAAGACTGGAAGAATGATGCCTGGTCTGATGAGTCTCAATTCTAGCTGCTACATTCAGATTGTAGGGTCAGACTTTGGGATAAACAACATGAAAGCATGGATTCATCCTGACACTATGGGCCCCCTAGTACCAACAGAGCATCATTTAAATGGGACAGCCTACCTGAGTATTGTTGCTGACCATGTTCATCGCTTTATGGCCACAGTGTACCCATGTTGTGATGGCTACTTCCAGGGTAATGCACCATGTCACAAACCTCACATCATCTCCAACTGGTTTCTTGAACATGACAATGAGTTTACTGTACTCCAATGACCTCCACAGTCACCAGATCTCAATCCAATAGAGCAACTTTGGGATTTGGTGGAACGGGAGATTCACATCATGGATGTGCAGCCAACAAATCTGCAGCAACTGCATGATGCCATATCCATATATCCAGTAGGACCAAAATATCTGGGGAATGTTTTCAGCACCTTGTAGAAAGTATGCCATGAAGAATGAAGGTAGTTCTGAAGGCAAAAGGGGGTCTTGGTACTAGCAAGGTGTACCTAATAATGTGGCCAGTGAGTGTGTGTGTGTGTATATATATATATATATATATATATACATATATATATATATATATATTATGAAATTCATGTAGGATTGGTGGTGGAAGGGAGGTATGTTTCTCCTAGATTCCTTTCCTATGTAAAGTAACACCTGAGTCTTCCACCTGCTAGGTGATTAATTTAGGTGAATGAGAGGGCGGATATAAAAGGGAAGCCAGGAGGCCAGGAGGACACAGAAAGCCTGTCTGTGGGAGAGACATGTGAGTAAAGGTTGCTGGACATATTATGTTAAGTTGGCAGAGAGAAGCTCTCCAGCTGGTAGTGAGGGACATCCCTTGTATAGTAAGTGCTGGACAGGCAAGGTATTTCTTTTGTTGCTGTGTTGTTATATTTCTTTTGTCTTTGCAACCTTTCTAATAAACCGGACCCTGTGTCAGATTGCACAAATTTACTGCTGTTTGCCTGGTTTGAATGAAGACGGGCACTTGTCCCTTAACCTCAGCGAGGGGCAATCCCAGACCTATCTCACAATATATATATATATGTATATGTATAAGTTTATTTTTATGAACAAGTCCTAAAATTAGCGTTATATCTTCACAAAAAATTCTCGCATTGGAAAGAGTTAAAAAACCGGCATGTTAAAGCCCTCCTCGTCCTGAGAAAAACAATATATAACTTGTGTGGGTTCAGTAAATGAGAAAGAAGAAAATTACAGCTAAACACAAGCACCGCAGAATAGTAGATTCATGACTGCAAGAAGTGCATAGTTACCTTTAAGGAGTGCCCCTGGTTGGCTCTGATCTCTAGGGCTCCTGCAGACCCTGAGTGTCGTAGGGTAAACCGTTGCTTGTCGTTACATCTAACCACTCGTTCAATGTCTTCCTGGGAATAGCAGCGAAACTGGGGAAGGGTAAGCATTGAGGAAAGGGGGACAAAGCCATCTTCGGTGAAGGAGAAGGGAGTTGGAGTACAAAAATGGAAATAATTATGAGAAAAGAAAATGAAAACATGAATGAGAAATATTTACAAAATATGTAGGATGCAGGATAAACTGCAGCTATTTAAGTACTGTAATGAGAGACAGGATTAAAGTCAGAAGTAGAGAAATATAAGCAGAAGTAGATGAGGGCGACATGCATTTGTCAAGTTGTTGTTAAACTATCCATATAATCATTACTGGTCCCTTTAAAGTTTTGTAGTTTTTCCCCCTCGTGAACACATGGGGGGTTCTGCACAATCCCTCCATATGTATTTGCTTAGTTGGCCAGCTATTTTCTGTGCAGGAGATTTATGCAGCACATTTCCATGCATATGATATAATTACCTCCCGTCAGCACAAGTTCTGACCTAGAGAAAGCTGCCAACAGGGTCTGCTCAGATCCCCAATGCACATGCATTGACGTCAATTGGAGTACATTCTTGTCACTGACTGGCTGTTTCTAGCATCCAATCAGTGGCAACGAACATCAAACCATGGAGGAGGATGGCACCCACAGATCTGCAATTTGTAAGTGTGTTTGTTGACAAGGCTATTATTTTTTAGATCTTTTTATTCTGAAGAATGCACATTACTCACATAGTAGAGCTGCCAAATGCATATTAAATTGTCACTTTAAGTAATTAAGATCTATGCTCCTTTTAACAAAACCTGGAGGGCTGCTTGTTGACCATCACTTGTGTATATTCTCTTTACTTCTGTAGGGTTAAATACACTTTAATCTCCACCAAATGGACATGATGCAATGGGCCTAGGGGGTCATTTGTTTAGTTTGTATTTATTTTTTTAATTAATTGTTTGGTGGGTGAGGGGAAATGCTTAGTGAGCAGACATCCCTGATTTACTGACCTACATTCTCAATAAAAGCAGCTGCTTGGGCTTGTTGTTGTGAAATAGTGGTTTGGGGTACAGTGGGGATTAAGCTCACACTCTTTTATCACAAGCACTGATCAAGATCATAATTCTCCAGAAAGGAATAGGATGTATTTGGTTCAAAGTGTGTGCTTACACACACATTCACAATACCTTGGCCCATGGGAAGCCCTAGACTGACAGCTCCGTGACGCAAAGCATATGACAAGAGCTTTGATAGACGCACATCAGGGTCCTATGGATAGAATAAATAGATTTTTAATGTATGCCATAGTTTTCCTCTTCCTCATTTAGTGTACAACACCAATTATATATTGTGTTTTTCAGTACAAGTGCAGCTTTCACACATACAACCAGTACGAGTATTACAGTTTTTAAAACACATTTTTCTTTGGTGGGGCTGTATGGTATTTGTGCACCAGAAAAGTGTGGAACGCTAAAATAAATATTTTTTACCATTCACCCTTTATAAGTAGTTGCTGGGTGGTAACATGTAACGGATAAAACAGAAATACAAAAATAGTGCAGTATGTCTGTATATAGAAATAGATAGTATATATGTATCCTACAGAGTGCGTACTCACGATTTAAATGGAGCCTTTAAAAAAAGCCAGAAGGTGAAACGTGTATCTGGAGGACTACCAGGACTTTTAAAGTACACACTATTTTTCTCGTTGTATACTTTGTTGGGTTGATTTTAACATAAGTTTACAAAAAAATGTGATTTTCCTGCATCCTGGGATTTCCAAACTTTTGGTGTGCTACAGCTGCTACCTGAAGGGCCTGCCTACCCTATATTAGGCACAAGCCACAACACTCAGAGCCAGGGAATTTTATGGCTCGGAGCAAGGGAGGAAAAAAAACACAGAGAGACGTTTAGGTGAAGTGCCGCCTTAAGGGCACAGTCGTGTGATTTTCAGGAGCGCTTTTTTTAAAGGCTCCGTTTAAATTGTACGCACTCTGTAGGATATACATACTATCTATTTCTATATACAGACATACCACACTATTATTTTTGTATTTCTCTTTTTTCCGTTACATGTTACCACCCAGCAACTACCGTA
Source organism: Spea bombifrons (assembly GCF_027358695.1). Classification (NCBI taxonomy): domain Eukaryota; kingdom Metazoa; phylum Chordata; class Amphibia; order Anura; family Pelobatidae; genus Spea; species Spea bombifrons. The sequence goes on along the minus strand of NC_071096.1, from coordinate 19,171,766 downwards.
TTTGCTCGACGACCCTGATTATAAGACGACCCCCCAAAATCTGAATATTAATTTATGAAAAAAAGAAAAAGCCTGAATATAAGACGACCCTATAGGAAAAAAGTTTTCCCAGTAAATGTTAATTCATGTAAACTATGTGAACAATTTTTTTTTTAATAAAAGCTATGATTGAGAAAAATATTTTGTTTTTATTTCCTTTTTTTTTTCAACCTGCCCCCCCAGTTATGCACATCTGCCCCTTGGCTTGCCACTCTGCCCCAGAAATGCCTTATTCCCCCTATATGCCACTGTGCCCCATGATATGCCTCTTAACCCTCTAAATGCCACTGTGCCCCATGATATGCCTTTTGATCCCCCCCCCCCATGTGCCACTCTGCCTCCAGAATTGCCTTACACCCCTATATGCCACTCTGGCATTTAGGGGGTTAAAAGGCATATTATGGGGCAGAGTGGCATATAGGAAGGTATAAGGCATTTCAGGAGGCAGAGTGGCGTATAGAGGGTTAAAAGGCATTTCTGGAGGCAGAGTGGCATTAAGGTGGTTAAAAGGCATTTCATAGAGCACTCTGCCTCCAGAAATGCCTTATGCCCCCCATTTCACACTCCCTCCCTCCTCCAAACTTACCTGTGTTTCTGAGTCCCCGGTGCGTAGCCCGGGCAGCGTGTAGAGCTCTACACGATTCGCATAGACAACTTCTGCTCCAGCCGTTAGGAGGTGCGGTTAGCAGTGGTGGTTGTCTGCGTCCATCACACAGACCTTCCCCGGCTATCAGAACTCTGATCTGACAGTCGCGGGTTGTCTGCGCAATGGACACAGCCCTGACCTCCCAGAAACCTTGTGTACCAGACCCTATTTAGTGATTCTGACCAGTGATTCTTGCAGCCTGCCTGGACCTTATGCAGTGACTTGACTTCGCCTTTGGATCTTCCTTTTGTACCTCGCCTGGATTGTTTGTGTTTGTTTCCTGCTAATAGGAACTAACCGGTTCCCCGGCTCATGCACAGCCGTGACACTTTTGCACTAGCTGTGTGTAATTTATATACCTGTGAAACTGTGAATAAATGTGTTTCCCCCCCCAGTTTTATATATATATATATATATATATATATATAATCTTTTTTCTTCAAACAGTATTTGATTTATTTTGAGGCTGTATATAAAGAAATTTAAAAAAAAAACACTAAACCACCTAAATTTCCAATTACACAACATTTATTCATTCTGTAGTGCTATTAAAAGAGGCATATTGTGAGGGGCATTTTTAGGTTCCAAATCCACTTAAGCACCCTACAATTTCCAAAGCTGCCCACTATCCTTAACCCCCAACAAAAAAATTGTGACCCGGTCAAATAAGACAAGTTGAGTGCAACATAAGTAAAGATCTCCTTTGGTTCTTTATAGTCTAATTCTGGGGATCACATGTTGGTTGGGTGTACAAAGCAGGTGCAGTTTTGCTAAATGCTACCAAATGCTGTTTTTATTCTTATTTATTTTTACCTGTTTTTTCCCCCTGGATCCTCTTCTCCTGCTATCATGGCTTGATCTATCCATTTCCTCTGAAATCCCTCTTAACCATGACAAGAAAAAAAATATTTTTGATGTATAAAAGAGAATATTCCCATATATAGGAATTGAACACTTTGTAGATCTAAACAGAAATGAAGGAATACAATAGGTGGAATGGTATTGTCTAGGGTGAATACTGGAATATTTAAAACAGCATCCCTTGGCCATTTGGCATAATGGGTAAATCCTTGGTAGGCTGCTGCCTACAAACACTTGATACAACTCAGCTGGCTAATGTTATAAGGTATCATGAGGAGTCTTTTGAATATGTGAAGCCACATCCTATGCTTCTAAAACTAGCAAAGGTAGCTGATGCAAAAGCGTAGCATGTGCACAACTGGGAACTCTCCGGGCTTGGCCTAGAGAACTCTGGGAGAAGCACCACTTCCCCAAGTCAACACCCAAATCCTCTGGGTCTCGGGAGCGGGGTCCTGATGCGCCTCACTCCCCATCAGTGGGCATACCTAGCCGCCTCCCACAAGGGTAGCCTGGAGCCCACAAGTTCCCAGGTACGAGCATGCGGTTGCTTGTGTGAAGCAGTGTATGGGCAGCTGGACTTAAAGTACCACGGCCTATGTGTTACATTGTAAAAAATATTGTCTAAAGAGTGATTGTTTGGTCCTTTCCAAGCTAGTAAAGGCATTTCTATACATTACATTTATTTATATGGCACCAGTAGGATCTTTTATTCTATAAAAGAAGGGAATAGAAAGAGGGGTAGTGTAGACCTCATTGGCATACTCAATGTCTATCAAGACTGGATTGCTTTCATACAAAAAAACAAAAAACATCCAAGAATCTTGAACAAAAAACAAAGCTGAAAGATGAAAAGAAATCCGGAGCCCCAGAAAGTGCATAACTTTGAGAGCCAAAAACCATTAAAATTCCAAAATATAAGAATATGCAGAAACCACACAAATATAGTTGTCAGATTACTGGGGCTTTTGTAATATATAAAGAAAGAGCATGTGGGACTAAAAGTGGGTTATTGTGTCAAATACCATATTGCCTAGTTGTTGAGATATTGAGCTAGGAAGGGAGATATTTGATATACATTAAAGATTCTAGGTATTTGCAGAATTCCTGATCCACCCTCTTGTTTCCCATTTTACTTTGAAAGTGTGCTGTTTGTATCCAAGGAAGGTTGCTACACTCACAAAGGGGGTTTCGTGATGACGTGAAGAAAACACATATGCCTGTCACGTTTATAGCACTTTTCACCAATGGCATCTACAGTGTCAAGATCAGCAATTATTTTTTACATTAATAAACGATTCCGGCATATCTGGGTTGCTTCGTTTTTAAATATAATGCAACACGGTTGCTGTTCTACTATATAGTGTAAAAGGCAACGGAATGTATTCACACATATGTTTTCAAGGAAGACATCTGAACTAAAATGATCCTATGATTTGCAACCAGGACTAGGTATTTCATAATTCATTGCAAAATCTGACTATGGCTACTTTTTGCTAAATAGGACAGAGAACAATTCTGAATCCACACCGCTAAGCGATCGGAAATCCATAGCTGAACTTACCTGAACACGAAACCGGAAACAGTGGTGGACGATGGGAAATGTAGTTTCTGTAGTCAGAGTCTGGGAGATGTTTTTTCGGTTGGGTTAGTTTGATAGTGGACTTTAATGTACATATTTAAAGTAAGTTGTTAAATGATCATTGGAATACAACACCCATCATCGACAACCAGTCAAATCTAGCATCCAGCAGACTGAGTTTGGTGTGTGAGGACTACTGTAATTTCGTTTGAGCGATACCTCACAGTTTGACACATCGCGTTCATACAACTGCGTATTAGACAGATTGCCCTCACTTTTATTAATTGTCTAAAGCTTACTCAAGCCATTCTATTACGGGGTTATTATTTTTTGCAATTTATTTATATCTCTAAGGGGTAATTGACCTATTTATTCCTAATCCGGCCAAATACAATCATTCCAATGAAGCTATCATGGTTGTAATGTTTCTTCAAAATTAAAATCTTTTTCTGAGAATGAGGGCAAAGTATTCCCAACGTGATTTCTGTCATGTTAGTCTTTCTGAAGCTAAGGTGTTTCAAGTTTAAGAGGTCTCCTGAGAGAATAGCTGTAAGGCAACAAGTACTTTCAAATTCTACTATTTAAAAGGGGCGCTCCAGCCACCAAATGCTCTTTAATGTATGAAATAGCTGAGTGGTCCCTTTAAATGTACTAGTTGTCCCCCTTGTTAATGCAGCAGAATCTTCACACACAAACTATATGTTGTTTTTTCAAGACTAGGTAAGGTAAGGCTTTTTATTGATACGATTTCATACATGGTACACATGGGCCACGTCTAACATGTTTTGTGGATATGTAACTCATAATAGGGGACCCATTACTCATATTTTACACACCGCAGAGCTGCATACTATTTTTGCTGGTCAGCCATAACTTAAAGTATAAAAATCTGTGCGCCCATTTTTCCCCGATGTAGAGACTCGGACCTTAATTAGCCCTTGGGTCTTGTCTTAGATTCGGGATAGCTTTGTGCCTGTTCCATGCATGTTTAAATTCCCCCAATGTATTAGCCTCTACCACTTTTGATTTGAGGATGTTGCCGCACCCTTATAGTTTGGTGCTATTTTAACCCCTTCAATCCCAGGGGTTTTTGGTACCTCAAAGCCCAGAGCAATTTTGCCATTTTTGGGGTATGTCGGTTTAGCGATGATTCTCTTTTCCTGTGAATAGTGTACCCATGTAAAGTATATATTGTTTTTTCAAGGAGAGATAGAGCTTTCGTTTGATACCATAGTTGGATGATTAGCTGAAAATTTAGAATGAGAAATTTAGTAAAAACTAGCGAAGATTAGAAAAATAAACTAATTTTTTTTTACATTTTCCCTCTGAATCCTCACAAAATTAGGTAAAGTGATGGAAAATCCCCTCCAAGTTTATTAATTCAGGTGTCCTGATTTCAGAAATACCTAATTTATATAGATTTTCCAGAATTTGCCAGCTCCAGGGAGCATACTATTAAGTGTACAATTTTGTATAATTTTTATGCCTATGGCTTAACGGGTTTGGGGGTTGTGAACGGGGGCAGGAGGGTTATACTGGCTAGATGTTATGCTAGGGCAATGGGAAGTAAGGTTTTTTAATAATTTTTTTATTATCTTTTTTTATATTTTTTTTTTAATTTTTTTTTAATTTTAATTTTTTTACATTTTTTTTTATTTTTTATATATTATTTTTACACAGAAATGGTTAGAGGTCCTCCTAGGGACCTCCTGAACATGCCAGTGATGTCACAATGACATCACAGCTCACGTTATAATTTTTTTTTGTATTATTTATATTAATATTTTAATGATTTATTTAATATTATTTTTAAATCACTAACCGTTTTTTTTTTCAGCTTTTCCGTTTCAGGACGGGAGGGGGAGTGAGAGAGATGGTCTCTCACTCCCCTCCCCGCGATCCCCCTGCACCGATCACGCAGCGTCTCTGTGCCTCATCGGAGGGCAGGATATCCCCGCAGGGGATATCCTGTCCTCCGATGACCTTCCGGGTTACGTCAGCAGTGACGTAACCCGGAAGGGAATGCCCGATCGCGCGTTTGCAACTGCGCGATCGGGCAGTTTACCGGTAACAGCTTACCGGCTTTCATGCCGGAAGCTGTTACGGGCTATCGGACAGCAGAAAGCCGGCAAAGCAGAAAGCCGGCTTCTGCTGTCAGTGGGGAGTCCAGGCTGTCAAACGACAGCCTGGTCTCCCGTGCAGCGGCAGGGAGGTGTCCCTGACGCTGCACGAAGGGCTGGACGTACCGGGACGTCCATAGGGGTTTCTTTGTGGGCGTTTTTTGGACGTCCCGGTACGTCTATAGGGGATTGAAGGGGTTAAAGACATTTTTTTTTTTTTACATTTAATGTATGGTAGGAGATTCCCACCCTCCTTACCTAAACTTTAGTTTTGCAATGTTGACGTAGATGCGGCAGGCGTGACCTCCACTTCCTGCACCAGTCTGCCTCGTCTACATCAACGTTGAGAATCAAGAATCAGGGCGGAACGAAACGTTTTTGCTTGCGTTGCTGGGGGAGACCGCATTTTTGCCTGACCGCACTACCGAAAGGGCTCTGCAGTCTTCTGATCCGGTCTTCCAGACACCCTAGAAAAGGTAAAAATGCTAAAACCCGATTATAGGCCGCACCCCCAGAAATTTAAATTATGGGAAAAACGTGTGGCCTATAATCGGGCCAATACGGTATATATATCAAATAACAGGTGGAATAAGTATCTTGTGATAATACATTTTTTATTGGACTAACAGGATTTTGGAATGACGCGCTTTCGGGAGCTCTTCTCCCTTTCTCAAGTCTAAAACGTTTCTGAGCAAAATGACACATAGAATTCAATGTTGCGTGGCAGGGGAGGGGGGCTTACTGCCCAGATCTGATAAGGAGGGTGAGATGAAGTATGTGTCCCTGCAGAGGGTCATAAATGTTCTGAGTAGGGAATTTGGGGGGGGGGGTTTAGCACTGCTAAAGACAAATTGACACAAAAAGAAAAGGAAAAAAAATAAGATGCCAGTGCTCACATACTGGGAATAGGAATGCAGTGATAAATATAGGGATGGGAATGTATATGTCTACACATGTGGTCATATATACAGGTAAATATAGATGAATATGGTGCACATACAAATACAGTACATATAGCAGTTGGGGGTGTATGTAAAACCTGTGTAGTGGGACAGGAAAGCCAAATCGGCATTGAGTCCTCTATTCTTGCTGTTGAATCGTTCTGACTTCAAAAGTTTGTCTTTCTTTGGTATTACTGAAGTCCCCTTTCAGCACCTTGATTTTTAGGTCCTTGATTGATGATGTTGGGTGAAATCGTGTCCCACAGGGGTGCAATAGGAATTTTCCTTGTGGTGTTTAATGGAATGTCTGTGCATGTTCATTCTGCCATTTAATTGCTGGCTGGTTTCTCCAATGTAGCATCCTAGGTCACATTTAGTGCATTGTATCATATACACTACATTGCTAGATGTGCAGGTATATGATCCTTTAATACTGTAGGTCTAGCTGTTGTGGGTGGCTATGTTGTCTGTGCATATGCGTTGGCACAGTTTGCAGCAGGGCTTTTTGCACAGTGTGGTCTCTTTTTCTTTATTCATAATATCAGTGGGTAGTTTCCAGTTAATTAACTTTTGTTGCAAGTTTGGGGGTTGTCTGAAGGCCAAAATGGGTGTTTCAGGGAAGATGTTTTTTAGTGTCTCATCTTCTGCTAGCATTGGCTGTAGGTCTTTAATGACTTTCCAAATGTTTTCAAGCGCTGGGTTATAGGTGACTACAAGTGGTACGCGTGTAGAGATTCTTTTTTCTCTATATTGTAGCAGGTGTGTGCGTGGAACTTTGAGAGCAGAGTTGATTTGTTTGTTGTAGGGCTGCAACAACGAATCGATAATAATAGATTGAAAATCGTTGTCAACTATTGGCATATCGGGGTGCCATCTTCGTCCCCATAGCTGTCCCCATGATTTGTGGGTAGATCTTATTGTTGAAAGTAAAGTAGTTATGTGTGAGGATGAATTTTACCAGTTCTGTGATGATTCGGGGGTTGTATTTTTGGTTGTCAGTGCCTGAGAGAAAATGTTTTAATGCCATCTTTATGTGGAATCATCACAGAACTGGTAAAATTCATCCTCACACATAACTCAGAAGCTACTAAAGAAGCCTGATTGGGCTAAACGCGTCTGCGTGTCGACATCTTTGCGCTATACCCGGAAGTCGCTTTGGCTGGAGAAAAAAGAAAGACTCTAATACTCGAGAAACAGATTTATAATAAACGGATGAGAGATACTCTTAAGAAACACTGCTGGTAACTGAATCTGTTGTGTGCCCAAACAAGTCTGAGCAAGCTGATTTGCTCAAACCTATGTGAGTGTGATATTTCTAAACTCAGGACGAATAGTAGAATCTATTTAGCAGGTTTTTCCATTACCTTTTATAGATGAGTTAAAGATTTTTCAGTTAGAAAAAGTCATTTTTTTCTAAATTTTTCACCATATTTTAAACTTTTTTAATAGTAAATAATATGACACAATCAAAAGAATGTCATCTCAAGAAAGCCCTTCTTGTCCTGAAAAAAACAATATATAACTTGTGTGGGTTCAGTAAACGGGAAAGAAGAAAATTACAGCTAAATACGAGCAGAACAGACATGTTAAAACGGCCATTGTCACGAAGGGTACAAAAAATAAAATCAAGCATTGTCAAGATGGGGTTAAAGCACTTTTTTCACAATATATTTTGTTTGCACCAATTGCACCAATATTTTAGCACCTGATCATCACTTTGATAATTATCTGTTAGTGAAAGGTATATATTTACTGGACATGTTTTTACCATTTCAAGCTCATATTTTCAGAAGCATTTAATAGTAAGTAATAATACAATACAAAAAAACATATAAAATGTGATATTGACATCTCCTAGGAATTACAATGTTTTTCTATTTGTTTCTCTCACTGTTTCATTCAGTCAACTAGCTTCTCATCCTCACAGTAAACATGTAATAGAGCCATAGTGGCCATATGTAAAGACCCACTCAGTAAAGTCATTTGTTTGAAGGTATAACTCTTGAATTGATGTCACATGACTATTTCCATCTTCTCCATTCAAATGGATCAAAGGTACCTGGTTTTACAGCTGTAAGAAAGAATTTCCATTCACTACCTTAGGTGAATGTCAACTCCTGACTTTCTCACACCTGCAGAGAAATGAGACAGAATGACTTATGGCACCTTTCCGCCAAACCGGTATTATTATTATTTATTGTTTTATATAGAATCATGCGATTCCGCAGCACTGTACAAAGGATAGACAGGATATAACAATTAGTATATAGCATAACAAGATGACATACAGACAGCACAGGTGAGGAGGACCATCTTCCTTGTCTGCCTGTCAACTGGCTCAGTTGAAGTTTTTGTCTAAGTCCAGTCTCCCTTTTTTTGCAATACCCTATATGGAAATGAATGCTGTATTTATATTGTTGCCTGATGTGTGTAATATATAATCATTTAATGGTCCAGTTCATTTAAATGTTAAATGTGTATAGGGGTCCCTTTTGCAGAGGCTCCAATGCATTTTATTGCATGCAAATCATGTTAGCCAATTATGCTTTTTCCACAGCTCCCTCTTTTGAAACCAGGTAGCATTTGTATGTACATATCTTGCAAATGATCACTATGGATTCCATTGTAGTCATTAGGAACAAAGCGTCAAGAAAAGCTTCAATAAAAGTAGCAGCAGCCAATCACATGTATGCTATCTGAACACTGACATGCATGTGATGACTGCTGCCATCCCCACTGATTTTGGTCAAAACTCAGCTTCCAATGACTTTAGTAGGATTGCTACTGAGCATGTCCAAAAAGTGTTAAATCACCTGAATATGCATTACAAAATATATAATTTGGGGGACTAAACTGTTCCTTTAAATATGCCTTTTGCAATCAACACATGTCCATTAACCTTGGTTGATGCCCCAGTGGTTTTGTCATACCACTCCCACAACTAACCCCGATTCTAGCCTACAGGTGTAGCCTGATAGCATCTGTGATGATGTAAACGTGTCAACATAGATCTTTACAAAGCTTCTCTTCCACACTGATTTATAAGAGCCACCAAACAATATGATAATATACCTCAACCTCTGCCCTCTTTCAATAAGCCATACACTGCAGGACTACAAGGGAACCTACACAACCCTTTTGAGTCAGGGCCCCAGGAAAAAAAAAAACCCACCAATTTTTAAAATTGCTGATAAACACCTGTCTGTGGCACACTGGACTAAAGACTAACTTTGCATCTTACCTGCACTGCTCTTTGTTAAATCTTTGTCCTTTTCGGGTACATTTCTTATTACTCAGGTGACAAACACATTTGCAGGTTACAGGGTTTAGTATTTTCCGCCGGTCACATGGTAGACATAAAGGCCTGGGGAAAGCAAGATGATGAATGCCTCTTCCAGGGCCTACATAATCTTATTAAAATATTTCAAAGCCAATCCATGCAAAACCTCACTCCATCACCCCATCTGTAATTTAAGCCTAGCTCAAGTGTCAGTGAAAATAATCTGTAGCAGAGTTCTATAAAATGTCAGTTAAAGCTTTTTCATGCACGACATTTCATAACCCTTCTCTGTCTAGAACTCTGAAAATCCTCACTTAACTGCAAAGTGTCACTGACCTAGGGCTTTTGTTGGTTCCTCTTTCTTTCTTTCCTTTTCCTCTATTTTTTTTTGTTTCTTTTTCACCTTTTACTGATATCCTGTGTAAAGAAATACAAATAGAGTTAGAGATAGACATGAAGAACAATACATTTCAGAGGAACAATGTGAATGAAAAATTAAAAGAAAGAAAAAGTGAATATGGGAGCTGAATATATAAATATATATATACTCACCTGTTTGCCTTTAATAAGACTCTGTCCTTTGGCCTACAAATTCAGTAAAAAAACACACAAAAAGGTCAGATATAGGAATCATACATAACAGAGTATAGTGATATGCAATACATTGTACATACACTACCATTTAAAAGTTTGGGGTCACGTAGCTGTTTTTTATGGAAAACCAGGACATTTTGAGCTGTGCTAAGTAATTGCAAAAGAGTATTCTAATTATCATCAGTTAGCCTTCTAAACTTAAACTTGGATTAGTTAACACATTATGCCACAGGAGTGATGGTTGCTGATAAAGGGCCTCTGTAGGTCTATTAAGATATTACATTAAAAATCAACTGTTTCCAGCTGCAATACTCATTTACAACATTAAATATGTCTACACTGATTCATTATATGTTATTTTAAGTTTTTTTTTCTTTATCAAAAAAACAAAGGAAATGTCTAACTGACCCCAAATTTTTCAATGGTAGTGTATATCCATGTTGGAATCATTTGCATACTTAAACCATTCATACATTTACATGATGACACACGTGCAAACACACCACTTATCTTCATGTGTGCATGCATACTTCATACTGTCTGTATGTGGAATTCATGCTGATTCAACTTAGCAGATCGACTGGTGATAAATATGGAGCACATATAAACATTGCACTCCTGACATTTGTATCTCCTAATATTTAATATATCCCTACCTTTACAACTACATGGCAAGTTGGGGCTGTAAAAAACCCTATGATCTACCTATTTCACTGGACAGCCCTGCTGTATAGGATGCAAACAGACATTCCTTGCAAGTGATGAGATATCATACATTCTGTGCCTCCTTAAGAATCAGGTCACCTGCACTGACAGCGCGTATGCTGGGTGATGCCAATCTCTGTAAATTCAGACTGAAGCAATTTAGTCTTAATGACCTGATAAGTAAAAAAAGACAACATAGTTATATTTTCATGAACATGTGAGTGCACTACTAACATTTGGTCTTGTAGATAACTGATGTTTTTTACAGACTTCGTTATCCCATATGAATATATATGTAAATGTTAATTGAACTCAAATCTAAAAAATATTCTTCTGCATTAAGTGACATCACATTTCTGACATGCAGTGCTTCAGGAAGTTAACCCCCCCAAAAAAAAAAGTAAATTAGCTTTTGCAACTTATCTTGCAGGAAGAATATTTCACTCTTCAACCAGCTCTAAAAATCTGTGCAGATGTTAGTACAGTTCAACACTGTTTTGGAACCCTCCAAAAATATTGTCCTGTCCTGAAATTTCATAATTCTGTTCTGATGTGATAGTGCTGCTATTCGGTCTCTTTCTCAAATCTAGAGTAACCTATAGCCTAGGGATCTCTACCTTTAATAATCTTCCAGGGTTAGTGTAGTGACTTGCTTATGAAGCCCTTATGTAATCAGTCACCTTGAAGACATAAAGCTTACTTGTCAACTGTATTCAAGCAGGGATTTCACATATGAAATACTAATGAGAAAAGGACCAGCCTAGATGCTCAGATATAATTTAATTAATGTAGAAAATGAAAAAGACTCCTTGACCTTGAGACTGCTGTTAAAACCTTGGAACTCTTGGGTTAAACAGATAATTCCTAGATATTTTATGCACATGTATGTAGATGCCCCAGGTATTACTGCAGAAATATTCTATGCGTATAGTGGTATATAATATTGTCTCAAGCTTTGTGCATCACCTGCATGGTTATGTTGTGCATCTTAGTGGGAACACAACTTAGACCTTCATCCAAACAGCACCCAGTGCAGCGAAGGACAGACACACAGGACGGTAAGAAAAGGAACTCTGCAAATTGTGGGAACTCAACTAGAATATTGAGAAGTACCCAACGAGGCTGGCACTGGCTTCGATTATATAAGTCCATAATGGAAAGGCCTGCAAGAAACATGACAGTTGCCGTTCGTATTTAACTTTTTAAGTGCAAAACTCTTTGAAGAATTTAAAAGCCCATGAGTGTTTCTATTTGGTAATCTAGTTGGCTTTTATATAATAGCTGTTAACACTATTACAAGTGTAAAGTGTGGAAGAGGATCCACATTAACACAATTATTTTCCTGTTAACATTTCTACGTGACATTACAGGAAGTATATTTCTTAAATAAAATGGTATGATAAATGACACATCCTTTGAATGCTAAACCCTTTTTTCTGCCAAATGAGTCAGCAAACCATTATTTCCTTTTTTTCTGACTCGCATGCAGCAGGATTTATTAACAATGACATCAATACTGCTCTTTTAAACTATTTTGACCATGCAAGGTTTAAACCCAGCATACTTAATACATGAGCTATGTATAGAAGTTTATGTTGTATACTTTCAGAACATGCTCATTCTACTTTTTAAAAGGGAAGCTTTCAGCATAACTAAATTTATTCAGACTTACTATAGTTTGCTGCTTGTCAACCAGTGTAACCGTTTTCAAAGCGCTGCTGACTGCAGGCATTTCTATAGTCATTTCAAATGGCCGAATATGGATGCTTTTGTCTTAGGTGATGTTAGGGCCATAGCTTGTGGTTAGGGCCGTGTCTTGTGTCTCCAAAAGAGAGACACTAGGTGTAATGCATAGACAAGATACATTGAAAACAAGGAACAGTAGGTTAGATAACTGATTTACTGGTAAAACATACATTTCTTTTTTTTTTACTCGGTAAAACCAATTACATAGGTTTTTTCAGTATACTGAACAGAAAAAATGACTGAATATTATTCCAAAAATTACACTTAAAAAATAATAAAACCGATAGCAATATAGCACTCTTGTGCATTTACAGTGTATCCTTTACCCAATGTTCTAATGAAAGCACACACAATCTTGAACTGAGCCATCCTATACTGCGGAGATCATATGTAATGCTCCCTATTGGTGCTTTCGCTACCAGAATGCATAACTAGAAACTTTCAGGGTTTGACCCTGAGTATCGGTGTTGTTGCTCTTATCACCGAGTGATGAGACTAAAGGACTGCATTGGGAGGTGGGACCAGCCAAAAAACTTGCGGGCGGTCTTGCTGGGGTTGCGGGCGGGAGTGGGTGGTCAGGCACTGTACCTGTGGGTCCCGGTAATCCCGCGCAGTCCTGCAAGGCTGCCTTCTCGCTGCTCCCTTACAGTGTCTCCTCTCTTGCTCCGCCCAGGAACAAAATGGAGTCACGTGATGTGACATCACATCCCCGTGACTCCGCCTTGTTCCTGGGCGGAGCAAAAGATGAGACGCTGTGAGGGAGCAACTCGAGGGCAGCCTTGCGGGACTGCGCGGGAAATCTGCAGTTCAGGTAAGGAGGAGGGCGGGATTGGCCGCAAATGTGGCGGGAGCGGGTGGGATTGGCCACAAATGTGGCGGCGGGAGCGCAACAACCAAATTGCGGGAGCAGGCGGGATTGGGCAAAAAATCAGCGGGAGCGGGCGGGAGTGGGATTAAAAATGCAGTCCCGTGCAGGGCTCTAGAAGGGACAACATCCACAGTCTGGAGCTGATTCATTCCTACTCTACTTCAAGTGATTTACATATTGTGTTTGAAAAAACAATAACAAAAGTTATGGCGGGTAAAGGTGATCCAAAACCCTTCCACCTAAAATTAAGGGGTAGTAGAAGCATTTTTAAACACTCATCCACATCTACCAGACAAGCCAGAAGGCTTGTTTTTCAACAATGATCACCTTTTGCCTCTATATCCTCATGGATCCGTTGAAGGTAAATGCCCCCGGTACAAGACAGCCTTTAGACAAAACCCAGGTGAGAGGTGCACTCTCCACTCATGGACAGCTGTTTCGTCCTTAATGGGACTCGTCAGCATGAGGTTGTGTATATAGGATATAGAGGCAAAAGGTGATCATTTGCATTCGCCTAACCATCATTCCTTGTGGTTGTGGCAGCACCATGGGATTTCTGGGGAAAAAACAAGCCTTCTGGCTTGTCTGGTAGATGTGGACGAGTGTTTAATAATGCTTCTACTACCCCTTAATTGTAGGTGGAAGGGTTTTCCATCGCCTTTACCTACCATAACTTTTGTTATTGGTATTTAGGGCTGCAACAACTAATCGATAAAATCGATAATAATCGATAATGAAATTCGTTGGCAACGAATTTCATTATCGATTAGTTGAATCGATTATTATCGATTATAAAATGAGGGTTTTTTCAGAGCTCTGAAAAATCCCCCTCATTATATAATCCGTTTAGTCTGACTCACCGTCTCACAGCAGCAGCTCCTACTTACTCCCCCTCCCTGTAATCACTGTGACAACTGGCCCCGCCCAGAAGGCCAGAACCACATGGCTGTGACACTCATCTAACTGTAAGTATATGTATATATATATATATATATATATATATATATATATATATAATGTGTGTGTGTGTATATATATATATATATATATATATATATATATATATATATATATATATATATATGTGTGTATATATGTATGTAATATATATATATATATATATTTGGGCTACTGAAAGTTAGGGGAGGTGGGGGTTAATTTAGGGGCAGTTATGGTTAGTGGGGTGTTTAGGGTTAATTTAGGGGCAGTTATGGTTAATTGGGTGTTTAGGGTTAATTTAGGGGCAGTTATGTTAATAGGGTGTTTAGGGTTAATTTAGGAGCAGCTATGGTTAATGGGGTGTTTGGGGTTAATTTGAGCAGTTGTGGTTAATGGTGTGTTTAGGGTTAATTTAGGGGATGCTGTGGTTGATGGGGTCTTTAGGGTTAATTTAGGGGATGCTGTGGTTAAGGGGGTGTTAAGGGTTAATTTAGGGGCAGTTATGGTTAATGGGGAGTTTAGGGTTAATTTAGGGGAATCTAAATCCTGGGGGCAGTGAAGTGACATATCTGGGGGTATAAGGCATATACAGTATATAAGGCATACGTGGGGAGGGCAGTGTGGCATGTCTGGGGAGGACGGAGTGGTGTATCAGGGTGTATAAGGCATATCTGGGGGTAGAGTGGCATATCTGGGGGTAGAGAAGTGGCATGTCTGGGAGGCAGGGTGGCATGTCTGGGGAGGATGGAGTGGGGTATCAGGGGATATAAGGCGTATCAGGCACAGTGGCAGATGTGGGAGGCAGCGTGGAGTGGCAGATGTGGGAGGCAGCGTGGCATATGTGGGAGGCATTGTGGAGTGGCAGATGTGGGAGGCAGCATGGCGTGGCATATGTGGGGAGGGCAGGGTGGCACGCTGCGTAAACTGTTGGCGCTATATAAATAAAAGATAATAATAATAATAATGTCTGGGGAGGATGGAGTGGTGTTTCAGGGAGTATAAGGCGTATCAGGCACAGTGGCATGTGGGGGGTAGAGTTGAGTGGCAGATGTGGGAGGCAGCGTGGCATGGCAGATGTGGGAGGCAGCGTGGAGTGGCATATGTGGGAGGCAGCGTGGAGTGGCATATGTGGGAGGCAGCGTGGTGTGGCAGATGTGGGAGGCAGCGTGGTGTATATGTGGGAGGCAGCGTGGAGTGCTGTGGTAGGCAGCGTGGCATATGTGGGGGGGCAGCATGGCATGTCTGGGAGGCAGCGTAGCAAGCCTGGGCTCAAATGTGCATATATTGGGGGGCTGGTTGGGAAATAAAGACAAGAAATGTATTATCAAACTTTTTTTATTCTGCTGTTTGTATTTAACATCATTTGTTAAAATTATTTTAAATAAATGAAAAATTTACATTTTTTTTATCCGATTAATCGATTAATCGAAAAAATAATCGGCCAACTAATCGATTATTAAAATAATCGTTAGTTGCAGCCCTATTGGTATTTCTTGTGCTTCCCCAAGCCGCATATAGTAAGCCAGTATCACAACCTCATGCTGACGAGTCCCATTAAGGACGGAACAGCTGTCCATTAGTGGTGATCTGGCTACTGCACCCCTTACCTGTCTTGTACAGCGGGCATTTACCTTCAAGGGATCCATGTATAAAGTGGATATAGAGGCAAAAGGTGATCATTGTTGACCTTATTTGCATTCACCTACCCAGAATTCTTTGTGGTTGTGGCAGCACCATGGGATTTCTGAGGGAAAAACAAGCCTTCTGGCTTGTCTGGTAGATGTGGATAAATGTTTAATAATGCCTCTACTACTCCATATTGTGTTTGTGGACCAAGAACCAAGAAATGGAAAAGAAAGAAAAGAAGACAGATTTCATTAACATTCTAGGCTCAGTCCACTGGTTCCATACCTTATTGTGGCTGCACCATTTTTATACCTTGCTGATACTAGTACAAATGACAGGGGTTAAAGCAGGATGATGTGACTTTGCTTGGAAATGTAGCTGCTGTGGCCTTACCCCAAGTGGACTCTTCATAAGTATGACTATCACACCTTTCACCTGAACCCCTCATTTTCTGATGTTATCCCTGTTTTCCACCCGGCAATTCTTTATCCTGCATGTCTCCATACCCTGCTGCTCTCAAAGGGTTACATTTTGTGCCCTCTAGTCTAGTTTAATTGCATTTGTTAGCCAAGGTGTGAAGCAGCTGCCTCCTATATGCAATCACCTTATCTGACCACTTGTGAGGCAGCCCTATAAATTCCTAGGCCTCACTTGGAAATGTAGCTGCTGTGGCCTTACCCCAACTGGACTCTTCATAAGTGGGCAGTTAAGAGTTACACTGGAGGGAAACTACATACCAAGTACCACTGCAGAAAGCAGGATTTCACCCGCGCCACACCCCACCTGTGGAATTCCCTTCCCCGTTCCATCAGACTCTCTACCTCGTACGCAGCTTTCAAAACCTCTCTGAAAACCCACCTGTTCGGGGAAGTGTACAACATTCCTTCCCAGTACTCCCAACCATCATAATCAAGCCATCTGAACAATCAACAGCTTCAACACATCATTGGAACCAGATCAACTCATCCTCATCCCAGCAGTCCTCTCCTATTGTCTCACTTCCCTCTCAACCACCAACTAGATTGTAAGCTCGCAAGAGCAGGGCCCTCCTCTCCTTTGCACCAGTTTGTTATTGTACGTGTTTTTGTATGTGAAATTGTTCTACTGACTGTAACAGCGCTGCTGAATCTGCTGGCACTTTATAAATAAATGTAATGTAATCAGTCTCCTGTCTAGTCATCCATGAAAACACAGCCATTAATGACGCTTATATATATATAAAAAAAACTAGCCTAATTACTATCTCTCTCCTACTATCCCTTCAGCCAATAAATATGTTCCTTCTAGCCACTTCATTACTTCCTCCTGTGTTTTTATTCAACAGGAGACTATTTCTTTACCATTATAGTACATAACCTTTTTTTTTTTTAATAATGGATGTTTTTGTTTTTTTTTTAACAAAATTAGTGATTGGAATAAAAACATGCAACTTTGTGCTCTCTCTTTATATGTTTTCTTTACAGTAGTTTGTGTTAAATCTCACTTTATTTTGTGGCAACATATTCTTCTGGAGTGAAGCATTTGTTTAGAGGGTCTTATGTTATAGGAGCATTTGGATGATATACCCTCCTGGTTTACATTTAAAATCCAAGTAACAGATATCTCTATGATACAGTTGTTTATTGTTACATAACACACCAACAGCATTGTTACTTTAACAGAGTTACATTCTACACTATGATAAATATGTGCTGTCATGAAAATTAATATAACTGAAATTGTATGTTAAAATGACAATTGAGTTTGTAACAGTATATATATATATATATGTGTGCATTTACCTTCTCCAAATTTGTGAGCTGACTGGGTCTGTAATCCACAAACCTGTAAATAAAAGAGAATATATGGGCCTGTTTAAGGCTTCTGATGCATCTTTATTTAATAATCCTTACTTTATTATGCTCTCCCCTGTGTATTGTACCCTTTCCTCCACAATCAGCTCAAGCCTTTTCCCCTATAAAAGATAATCTTAATTTGTTAGTCAGACTGTCTGCCTGGTTTATGAAAACAAATCCATGTCCTTATTCAACACATATTTCTGTATGTCACTTGTCTAGTGCCTGTAGTTTGGTTGGTGCTCATTGCTCATGTTCTTTCTATAATAACTGACTGAAAGCATCATAATAACTACCTAGAATATTTATATGTTAGTGATGAGCAAAATAATTAAGTAGTTTTGGTTTCATTTTCTATTTTATTTAAGTATACTGTCGGTAGAATGATTTTGTCACTTTTTGCTTACCATATGGATATTGTTTGGATCCGCAAAAAAGAGACAGATCTTTGCTGCCTACATGGTAGTAGAGAAACTTATTTGTTTCTGTTTTGATCCTAGGTGAGTGGCATAAAATATACCTTAATGCTCTGTTTGAGATTGTGTATCTTTATAAATAGAAACTATATTTCCATGCAAAAGTAGTCATTGATAAAAATGTTATTTAAAAGCATATAAAAACCCACTGTTTATTATGAGAGTTATCTCACCACGTGCACCTTTAAAGTGTCTGCAGATCATGTCTAAATGTTCTTCAAACCAAAAAACGAAGTAGATATCACCAGGGCCGGCCTTAGGGGTGTGCGACCGCACAGGGCACCATGGTAGCAGGGGCGCCTGCCCGGGACTTAACTTAAAACATCGGGTTTTTTTTGGTTTTCTTTTAAACTTTATTTAACATCATTCATGTTAAATAAAGTTTAAAAAAAACAAAAAACGATGCATTAATCTAAGTCCCGTCGCAGTGCCGGCTATTCCAGCGCTCAACATGAAATGCCGGCACCGCGGCAGAGCGAGAAGACGGATGCCTCCCGCTCTCTCCGCAGTACTCCGGCAACAAGGTAAGTGTGTGTGTGGGGGGGTGTAGTTTGAAGGGGTATAGGGGGGGGTGTAGTTGGAAGGGGCATGGGGGGGTGTAGTTTGAAGGGGCGGGGGGGTGTAGTTTGAAGGGGCAGGGGGGGTGAAGTTTGAAGGGGCAAAGGGGGGGTGTAGTTTGAAGGGGCAGGGGGGGTGTAGTTTAAAGGGGCAGGGGGGGTGAAGTTTGAAGGGGCAGAGGGGGGGTGTAGTTTGAAGGGGCGAGGGGGGTTTAGTTTGAAGGGGCAGGGGGGGTAGTGAGGGGGGGCGCCAGAGGAGTAGTCCGCACAGGGCGCCACAACCCCTAAGGCCCGCTCTGGATATCACTCACCAGACCAAGCACACGGGTATACTCTGGCTACCACCACAGTGTAGATTATCTGCTACACTTAGCATTCCAATTGCCAAATATAAATTCGAATATAACCATTCATGGGAACTATCAAGGTTTGACCCTGAGCCTCAGGGCTTTTGCCCAAATCTCAGGGTAAATGGGCATATTCTCAAGCACACACAATCTGGAACTGAGCCATCCTACACTGCTGTGATCATATATAATGCTCCCTACTGGTGCTTTGGAGCTGATTCATTCATACTCTACATTGACTCTTAATTAGGGATTTTGCAGCCAGTGTGTTATAGTTGATTTCCCTGTTCCCTCAATTTTAAGTGTATCTTTAAATAATTGCAAGTTAAGGTTTCCATGAGGACAGGTGTTTGGATCAACTGATTAACACACTTGACCAGTTGCTACATATAACCTGCTTGGTGGGCAATGAAAAGGTTAATACTTAAGTAGTCCCAGCATTTCGAAAGTCCCTAGGTATGCAAATAAATGGCCAGAATACCTCCTAATACATGGAAACGGAATACAGGTTCCCCTGTAACTCATTGCTTCATATAACTTCTCCTTATAGCATCACCTGCTGCTTCCTATAACACATATCTGCAGCCTATAACACATCAAATTGCTTCATATTACTAAGTTATGGTTTTATTTAACCCCTCACTATAACACCCCTGATTGCTCTTTGTTAACGTTCCATATAACACCCCTTATTGACCCATATAATCCATATATCTGCCCCATAACACTTCCCATGCATTATGCTCCACTTAACATACATTATAAATCCTCCTGAACTATATCACAACAAACCTTTATGATTCTCTAGAATTGTTCTATTTAATTACAATGTTCTCTAGAATGCCATATACAAATACTCAGGCAACTCCCTGTCTTAGTGTATGTTACTCCCATAAAGTCTGGTACAGCTATCTAAAATATTTTAAAATGTAGGACTCATGGGAAGACATCCTTGTCTTGAAGTTTAGCAATTTCTTAATCTGGACCCAAGACCAAATGATAATCACACAGGTATGAAATCTATATTTATCCACATGCTGATGCCAGCAAGAGTCTGTTTATAGTATTAGTAATATTATTAAAAATATACTTTCAAATAATGTAAAAAATACTTGGCCCAAATGCTAAAAATATTTAGGGTCAAACCTGCATGATACATTAGAGTTTTCTCCTTTCCACAATACAATGTGCAGTGTGTTTTTGTCACTCTTACATTTCCAAAACAATAAGTGATATAATAAAAACATAACTATTACCATCTTTCCTTGGTCACAAAATGTCACATTAACTTTATCCCTGTGCTTTGCAAAATATTTCTTCATAAGCTTTCCTAGTGCGTCACATAACATTCACTATCCTTTAATGGTTCCATAAAAATACTAAGGCTACTTACCATGGTGAGGGTGCACGTCAGTAAGACTACTAGCCAAATGGCTGACCTGGCTAGGGAGCTTTCCATCTTGCCTGTAGTGTAATGATGTACAGGATGATGAAGGATGTCCAGTGACTTCAGTCCTAAATCTTAAAAGTGATACATTATTTCTGGCATAATTTCTAAACAGATTAATTCATATGCACAGTCAGTTCATTTGAGAGAGAAAAGGTTTCAGGCATTCAGAGTACGGAGTCAACTTATAAAAAGACACCGTTAGCCAGCCACCCTCTAACTAAATAAACAACTGGAAGCAAACAGTTCAACCTCAAAAAGAAAATATTTCTGCTTACCAGAATTCCTTCGTGTGAAAACTGAATGCCATTTCTTCCTCCTTCGTTATCTTCTTTTTCCCCTATCTCCTTCTTTATGTCTGGTTCTCTCTCTATCTCTCCCCTTTCCCTCTGAAGTTTTCTTGTATTTTTATCTCTGCACAGATGAAGAGACTGACTCAAAACAAAGATTAGACGATAAAGTCTGTGTGGAAGGTGCAGTCGGTGGTAGGGTGTGTAACTGGAGAGATATTGTGGTTGAATAGTGAACAGTTTAGCAGACTCACGCCCTATCTGTGCCTCTGTAGCTTGTGAATGAACTGCATGCTCTGACTGTGTCACTGCTTGTCACTATGTGGACGAGAAATATGTGGGGCAGAGCGGGTTATTGCATGCAGTGTGACGCACCAGTGTTACTGCGCCTGTTAGTCTGCATAGTAGGGTGATAAGGGTACATTTAAGAAGGGGTAAACAAAACCTGTGGATGCCAGACATTTTTTCTTTTTTTCTAATCTTTATTTATTAAGCGCCAACAAATTACGCCCAAACAAGAATGGTCAAACCTGTAATGGCAAATTGCTCTGAAATAAGCACCCAAAATATATGATATATTTCTTTGTCATGAATTGTCCATTAGTAACTTCATACTAGATTCCAGTAAATAATTAATTTCTATTACGTCTTAATTTGGGGGAAATTCTTTTTTGTAGTAGGTAATTATTAGACATGCATTTCTACAAACTTTATTTCTAAATTTGCCAATATCGAGGAGGGTCCGCAACGAAACAAATGAAAATGCAGAATTTAAGACATTTTGTTACAGTGTGTTCATCTGTTTGCCAGTAGCCAAAAAACTTTTTTTACTTTACTCGATCAGCATTTACAAGGAGAAGGGACAAGCATAAGTATTTAAATGTGCTGATGCCATTTTAACTTGTCAGTAGCAGCAGTTACAGACTGCAGAAGTTAGAATGTGAGATACAGTGGCATCTCCTGCAATCATAAAGAGGCACATGGGGGACAGGGACAACAGTGTGTGTGTGTGTGGAGGCTGCAATTATACAATCCATTATACAGCATCCAGATTGCTCCCACACAGGACTCGCCACAGCACCCAGACACACACAGACACAGGATTTACCCAGCACCCAGATTGTACCCATAGTCAGGGCCGGCCCAACAATGGAGCCGAGTGGGGCAACCGCTCCAGGCGGCATTTTTGAACTTTTGCCGCCCCAAGCCCTTTTTTTTTTTTTTTTTTTAAAGCCGAGAAGAGAGAGAGGGCGCCGCGTGGTTTTATCTTACCAAGTTGTCAGTACCCGCTCGGCGCCCCTCTCTCTCTCCTCTGCGAGCCTTCTAGCTCGGTCTCGGTGCCGGCTTGTAATGTTGAGCACCGGAAGATGACGTAATTTCCGGCGCTCAGCATTACAAGCCGGCACCGAGACCGAGCATGGAGACTCGCCGCAGGACTGCTGAAAGGTAAGTACGGGGGGAGGGTAGATAATGGGGGGGGCAGGAAGAGGAAGGGTAGATAATGGGGGGGGGGCCGAAGAGGAAGGATAGATAATGGGGGGGCAGGGAGAGGAATGGTAGATAAGGGGGGGCGGAAGAGGAAGGATAGATAATGGGGGGGCAGGGAGAGGAATGGTAGATAAGGGGGGGCGGCATTTTAAACTTCGCCCCAGGCGGCATTTTGTCTTGCCCTGCCCATAGAGGTTTCCTCTCAGTCAAGGATCCCAGCTCACGCGCACTCTTTATTTATTCTATACCCTTTAGGCCCACAACAGCAACAGTAATAGATAGAATACTGCCCATACACATATACATAAAAAATGCACATGCAAACTTGCTCTTGCATCTACACACTTGCTTGCCCTTAGACAAACTTGCTCTAACATACAAACACTTTCTGTTCTCCACCATTTCTCTTTTTCGCCCCTCTTCTTTCTCTTTAACTACCCGTTTCCCCTATCTCTCATTTTTCTATTTGTCTCCTCTTATCTTTCTCTGTATCTCTCCCTTTTTCTCCCTACATCACCCCTTTCTCATTATCTCTCCCATTTCTCAATCTTGTTTCTTCCTTTTCTCTTTCTCTCCTCCTTTGTCTTTATATCCCCCCTTTTATTTATCTCTGTTCTTTTTCTCCCTCTTCTCTTTGACCCCCCTCCAATTAACTCTCCCTCTGTCTTTTTTCCTTGCTATTTCTCGTTATCTCTCCTCTTTCTTTTTATCTGTTTTTATCTCTCAACTTTCTCTTTATCGTTACCCCCCCTTTTTTTTTTATCTATCTTTACCTTCCCATCCTTTCTCTTCGCTTTGTATTTTCCTTGGTACTTTATCTGTGCCCATTCTGTATATCTCTCCTCCCCTTTCTCTTTAGCTCACCTCACATATAGGTAGTCAAAACACACATAACACTTTGATTTGTTACAGACACACTAAGTTTTATATATAATGTTCACAAATGAATACATTTTCATCTCCAGTGTCAATTGTAAGAATTTACGCCCTCTGTTGTACGCCACTAACACTCCACATTTCCATACAGGCATCCTTAAAGAGCTACTTGCACTTGACACTTTCAGCAATTCAGTCATCCAGCCCCCATATCTCATACTTGAATATTCTACCCAAGCTTATTAATCCATTACATACAGTAGTAGAAGTATACATTACTAAATCAGCAAATGTCCAGCAAATAATTTGTAAATGATGTATAGAAGTATTTATGCAAAACCACAAATGCTACAATGTTTCATTGATACTGGGCTATCTAATATTAGGATCTTTTTCTGCATCTTCTTTACTCACTTTTTTCTCTTTTTTTTTCTTATGTTAGACAGTCTGTTCATGTCCAATTTCATAAACACTTAGCTCTGAAAAGGCCAGTATCGGCAAAACGCGTCAGTTTCTCCACACCACCATTTTTCTCTAAGAGACAACCAAAATTCTTAATTTTTATATTCTTGTTTTTTACAACCACATTGAATACTAAAATTATTGTTTTTAAACTACCACTGTCTGTAAGTTAAACTAGAGCTCACTCCAACACACCACTATTGTACATTCTTTCTTCTGAGCATCACCGAATTGCTCTCTGGAGGTGGTAGCAGCTACTGTATTTCTCTTATTTTTCCACATTCCTTTTTTTTCTTTTCCCTTTCCCCTGGTGCATACTTACACAGAATTCCTCTTCTCTTTGATCCCCTTTCTCATCAGCTCATGCGGCATGCAGCCTGATTACAAGCTATTAAAACAGATGGGTGAGTAGGAAACTTTGGTCTTCAGTTCCTGCTGCGTGCTGTTTGTGTTTCTAGGGTGCTGTTGCATCCTGAGTTATCATGTCTGCTCTTGATAATTATGAGGCCCCCCTCAAGAGGGGACAAGCCTAAGAAGGCGTTAATTAAAACTAACATGAGCAATGCTCACAAAGCCTTGCAAGACTCCAGGAAGAAGCTTTGTACCGCTTGCCTGAAGTCGGTTGCAGATTATGATGCGGCTGGAGGAAGAGAGTTTCTGGCCTGGCTCAAAGAGGAGATCCAGTCTACCTTCTCTGCCTTTCGTCAAGCTGTCTCTGCATCTTCCTGCCCTCACCTCCTGGCAGTACAGGATCCCATTCTCCTGGGTCGTCAGCCCTAGTTATCAGACTCAGAATTTGATTACCCTGAGGTGGAAGAGCTTTCATCTGAAGAGGGTGAACCCGGGAAGACAGTTCCTTTCTTTTCCCAGTGGAGGAGATTGATACCCTTATCTCCGCTGTAAGGTCTGCTATGCATCTAGAAGAGACTGCTACCCAGAAGAGTGACCCCTTCTTTGCCAGCTTTTCCAAGCATTCCGCCTCTTTTCCAGTTCCATCCTGCTCTGTCTGATTTTATCAAGCAGGAATGGCATCACCCGGAGACAAGGGTTAACTTGTCTAGGCGTGTGAAACGTTTATTCCCCTTTGATGAGGACTTTGGCCAGTTTTGTGCTACTCCACAGGTGGATACAGCGGTTATGAGAGTCTCCAGAAGAACCACATTGCCGCTCGAAGATGGCTCACATTTTTCTGACCTTATAGAAAAGAAAGCCGAAGCAGCCATTAAGAAGTCTTGTTGAGGCCTCTGCTTCTGTGTTCAAGCCAGGAATCGCCTCTGCCTCAGTGTCCAGAACAGTTAAGATTTGGCTTTCACAGATTGAGGAGGATATTGCTGCCTACACCTCTAGGGATGTTATCCTTAAGAATGTTGCTGCTGTTAATCTAGCTGTGGACTTTCTCTTTGATGCTTCTATTGAGACCATCAGAATAACGGCCAGGGCCTCTGCACTCTCTGTTGCGGCTAGACGAAAGCTTGGGCTGCGGATAATGCCACTAAAACAGACTGCCTAGAATCCCCTTTAAGGGTAAAACCTTGTTTGGTGAAGAACTGGAGTCCCTTTTGGAAAAGACTACAGGGGACAAGCGATGGAGGCCACAACGAAGACCTGCTTCCAAAAGAATGCTTCAGTCCTTTTGGCCATACGTCCCGGGCCAGTCCAGATATTCTCTCACTCTTCACACAATCAAGGCTTCCAGGGCAAACCCCCTCGTGAGAGGGGGTAGAGTGGACAGATTCTCCTTCCCCAAAGTGCCCCAGGACCCCAAGAGCTCCGCATGACGCCACCCCCATTCCTGTGGAGGGAGGATCAAGTTTTTCAGAGAGAGATGGTTCACCATCACTCGAGACACCTGGGTGAGATGCATTGTAACTCACTGTTACCGGCTACAATTCCTTCTCAGACCTCCAGAGCGTTTTTTAGTTTCCCACCTACCTCAAGACCTGGCGAAGCAGACCTTCCTGTTACCTGCCTTCGATCAGTTCTACAAGCTCTGGTTCCCGTCCCTCATCTGGAGCAAGGTCAGGGGGTTTACTCTCCAGTCTTCCTGGTTCCCAAAGTCCCAGGAGGATTCCGTTTGATTATAGATCCGCTCTAGACACCTTATGCCACCTCGGAAAGTTGGGAAAGTCTAGAACAGGGAAAGCAAACCCTACAAAAAGAATACAAATATGGCTAGTGCAACTTAAGCTGTTTGGAAGAAATTGTGAAGTCCGTGGTATTCAGTCATAAGTAGCACGTGTGACATACCTATGGACTTCATAATTTACAATAAATTCATAAATACAAGAATTATTGCTGTGGTGAGCACAGGAGGGAGAGTAAAATGAAAATTAGTTATTTTAACTGATATATAGTGTTTCCACAACACAAGGGGGAGGTCACTTATGGTTCCTCTGCTTATACCACCTCCGAGCCGGCTTGGAAACTCGAGATTAAATGAAAAAAGTATACATTTACTGATGGGAAATTGGTCAGTGTGCTTACTAGGGGCCAAGATCTAATTTTAAAGTCGCCATCTTTCCTTGCCGGAGCCCTACGGACAGAAAAACTGCTACTTTACCATTCAAGTGAGTAGTTAGATTTTCTGTAATTTCTGCTTTTTATTTTTATCTGTTTGGTGGAAGTAATCTGTTTATCATGTGTTTTTTTGTATGCACCGAGACTAGTTTTTGTTCATAATAAATATTCCTTTATTAAGTTCTGCCTTTGTCTGGTAAAAACTCACGTTACCTGATTAGACCATTTTATTGGTAATTTGAAATCACATAACTATTGTGTTAAAGCATATTGTGTGGGTTTTTAGTCTAATTCACTCCATTTATAAATTGTCTTGGTGGTGGCAGCGTTATAATATTAGCTATATCATTATAGTTAATTGTGGGTGGTATTAAGGGTGGATATTTTTATTTTTAGCACTATTTCTGGTCTAGGGCAGAAAGATAGTGAAGTTTAACCCTTTTACTACCAGAACCAAGTCACGCGCCGCTTGGAGTAGGGTGCGTTCGTGACACCATCATCCATGTCAACCATACTAAAAGGATCAAAGATGCACAAGTTGGTTGCATTAGCACAAGGTCAGTCCATGATGTAAGGATGATGCGTGTAACAGCAACGGCTGTTATTGTACATTCACACACACTTTGTGCCATATATACAGTGCCATATTTGTCCCCAAACAGCTTAATCGTGCGATACTTTGTACCCATGTAGTTTGTCTCTGACATATTTGTGCCCAGCCATCTTGTCTCTGCCATGTTTGTCCCCAAACAGCTGAACAGTGCCAACCTTGTCCATACTCACACACTTATACATACATATTCATTGTTGGGATGTGCTGGGAGCATAGAGCAGGGTGGGGAGCTAGGAGGCCAACAGGTATTCAAGGGAGTCTGAAAGGTAAGAGCCAAAGGCAAAAACAGAAGTCAGGAAGGTGAGCCGGGATCAGGACAGGTGACAAAGGTGCCAAGCGGGTAACGAGCCATGTCAGGATAGGAGAGATACACAAAGTCCAGTAAACAAGCCAAGGTCGTCGGATGCCAAAGAAGTACTTTGAGCAGATTATGTAGATCACAGGAGGAATTGGGACTGAGCAGAACAAAACTAGCTAATTAAGGGTGTGTAGGGTTTTTATAGGGGCTGTCAGGTAAAGCCCTCCATCCAGCTCCAGAGTGACTCTGCCTCCTCCGTACTACACTATGCAAGCCCCTAAGGGGTTGCCAGGCTCTACTGACCTTGCTTGTTGATTGCTGCCTGAACTTTGACCCTGGATTACCTACAGACCTTGCTTGTTGATAGCTGCCTGAACATTGGCCTCGGTTTACCTACTGAGTTTGATTTTTGATTTCTAGTCACCCCTGCATATTGGGCTCCTCCTCCCTTTACACCACAGGTACAAGACGGTGCCTGTCATAATATCTGAGCCAAACCATTATGGAGTCCGCAGAGTTAAGTAAGAAGCTCAGTACCCTTACCCTGCAGGCGTCCCGGCTATCCCAATCTCTTCATAAATTGCAGCAGAACTTTGCTTTATTTAAAGAGACAGTACACCATACACAGGAACTTGTATATCCTGAACCTGATGTTGCTCTACCTGAGAAATTCTCTGGCACTCACTCTAAATACAGCACCTTTAAGATGAATTGCGAGGTACTCTTCTCCTTAAAACCATGCACCTATGCTACAGATTTTGTTAAAGTGCGTTGTCAGGGCAACTGAAAACCTGGGCACACAAACTGCTAACCACCAAAAGCCCTGTTTTGGACACTTGGGACCAGGGCCGGCCCTACAATGGAGCCGAGTGGGGCAATTGCCGCTGTGACGGCCCCGGGTTAATCGGTGCCGTCTGTGATAGTTCTTGTTTGTGATACCTGCATTTCCCAGTATATGTTGTAATTATGGTGTGTGCTTTTGTTCCCCTTGTTTGCTACCCTGTCCAGGTGCCACATGTCCTGCCCCCTCCCTCCTTACACAGACTACAGTAGAGACCCCCTACTGGGCTAAGTGCTAATACTCAGTCATATGCAAAGGAGGGCAGGATGTAATTCCCTTGTGTCTATTGGACGCAATTCCCTTGTGTCTACTGGACGCAATTCCCTTGTGTGTCTATTGGACGTAACTCAATCCTTTGTACTGTTTAAATACCCCTGTGTTCCCAAATAAACAGAGTTCCTGTTTTCACCTCAACATGAGTGTTGCCTGATGCTTGGGGTGGGCTGATATGATCCTGTATTGTCCTTTTCAGGACAATAACCACGCTGTGTAGCTAAGCTTCGGCTAGCCACAGTGCCAAGGTAGCTCCGGTGCAGCGAAGCCCCCCCTTCTATCTACAACGCTGGTTCTGCCTGGCGCTGAAGGGGCTAATTGTTGGTGTCCCGGCAGGAGGAAGCAACATTAGGCGGGAGTACCCAGTCGGGGTACAGGTCGGTCCCGTCACATTGGTGGCAGCGGTGGGATGCTTCCTCAGAACCGGGAGATCCAAACCACCACCGGGACTACACTCCAGTGAATGGAGCATCGTTACGAGGGCTTGAAGAGGCAGACGCTGAAAGACTTATTGGAAGCCCGTGGGCAGACGGCCAGCAACAAGTCAAAGGCTACCTTGATTGCGGAGCTAATGGAGGGAGACCGGAACAGCCTCGCCTCATCGGAGGGCACTGAAACTTCAGAGCTCCAGCGAGAAATCCGGTGGCGTATCAGCCTCCTGGGATCAGAACCGCCACAGGCGCTCATCGCCCAGATAGTCAGCGAGGCCACCCAGCTTCGCATCACAGAGCTCCAGAGAGATAAAGAACGGGCGCCCACGACAGATCGGAGTGGCCCCTCGAACAAAGCTAAACTACCCTACGACGCCATTCCCCGATTTCAAGATGGCGTAGATGAGATAGATAGATACCTTCAGATCTTTGAGCGACAATGCGATTTGCAGGGCGTGGAAGCGGCAGACTGGGTGACACTACTGGTGAGTCGGCTGTCGGGACGAGCCTTGGAGGCTTATGAGGCCACCCCAGATGCGGACAGTACCAATTACTATCGGGTAAAGGAACGCTTACTAGCTCGATATGGTATCACCCCCGAGGCCCACAGGCTGAAATTTCGGAGCCTCCGACGCGCAGATGGGCAGCCCTTCACCGAGTGGGTGCATCACATGACCCGGGCAGCCGAAGGGTGGATCCACGGGTGCCAAGCCTCCTCCGTCACAGATGTCCTCCAGCTGATCATACTGGAGCAATTCTATGACTTGACCCCCCCTGCAGTAAGAGACTGGGTACGTGACCGACGACCCCACACAGTAGACCAGGCCGCAGTTCTAGCTGACCAGTATATTGACTCCCGGAGGTCTACCCCACTGGAGCACCGATCAGGGGCCCGCTATGTACCACCCCCACTTCGGCCACCTCAGGCTCACCGCACCGCACCTCGACCCCCGGCACAACAGCGGCCCACTACCTTCCGGGACAGTCGACCTTCGGGTGTCCGGTGCTTCGGATGCAATCGAGTCGGGCACATGCATAGGGAATGCCCCGCTAACCACGCTGCTAGACCGGGAGGGCGCCCACCAGCTGGGCCCATCCGGGCAGCTGCTAATTGCCTGGAGGCTCCATCATCCTCCCCACACCACGACTGGGTCGAAGAGGATTTCGGGGTACTATACGAGGCCGACCCGGTGCAGGCCGCCGCCTCGGACAATCGACATCATCACCGACAAGTCGTATGGCTTAACGGTCGCCCTGCTCAAGGATTACGGGACAGTGGGGCTACCATTACCTTGGTACAGCCACAGATGGTCGCCGCGACCGAGCAGACCAGCCACTCGGTCGCTGTACGGGTGGCGGGAGGAAAGGTGCTCCGAATCCCAACCGCCCGGGTGCATTTGGATTGGGGAGCTGGCGCTCGCGAAGTAGTAGTAGGTGTCATGAAGAACCTACCCGCGGAAGTTCTACTGGGCAACGATCTGGGTCACCTAACTACTGCGTTTCACCCGGATGACACCGCCGAGCAGTGTGGAGCCATCACTCGCCAGCAGGCACGGAAGGCGGACCACGCCCTCGAGGACGAGACCCGGGTGAGTACTGCTAACCCTGACATCCCTCCCGACTATTCCCCGACGGCCCCTACTTTGCCCTGGGCCTCCCCCGCTGACTTTGCCCAGGAGACCTTACATGACCCGACCTTACAGGGCTATAGGGATCGGGCAGGGGCGGGTGGGGACAAGGAAGACAGAATTGAATGGAGCCAGGGGCTATTATACCGACTTACGGATGGGCAGGGAGAGACCCATGTGCCCAAACGCCAGCTGGTCGTGCCGCAAAAGTATCGGCAAGAGATCATGCGTATTGGACACGACATTCCCCTGGCAGGCCATTTGGGGAGGCGACGGACCCATCACCGAGTCACCCGGTCCTTTTTCTGGCCAGGGCTGTCCAAGGATATCCAGCAGTACTGTAGCACCTGCGACACCTGCCAGCGAATAGGGAAGGGGCGTGGCCAGACGAAAGCCACATTACGCCCGCTACCCATCATAGATGAACCCTTCAGCCGGATAGCGGTGGATATAGTAGGGCCCCTACCCCGGCCTAGCCCTTCGGGGAAAAGGTACATACTGACCGTGGTAGATTATGCTACCCGGTATCCCGAGGCCGTCCCCCTGTCCAATATACATGCGGAGACTGTAGCCGATGCCCTACTTCGGGTCTTTGCCAGGGTAGGCTTTCCACAGGAGATAATTTCCGACCAGGGGACCCAATTTACCGCGGAGATTACCCAGCAGCTGTGGAGGTTGTGCGGGATTAAGCCTGTGTATAGCGCCCCTTACCACCCCCAGACGAACGGGTTATGCGAGAGGTTCAATGGAACACTGAAGCAACTGCTTCGGACGTTCGCTACCTCTCACCGGGACTGGGAAAAGTACCTACCACACCTCCTGTTCGCGTACCGGGAGGTGCCCCAAGAGTCCACCGGGTATTCTCCTTTTGAGTTGGTGTACGGGAGGCAGGTACGGGGCCCCTTAGAGTTGATCCGGAGCCATTGGGAGGGGGGAGTAACCACCGAGGGCACCCCGGTTATACAGTATGTCTTAAAGTTCCGGGAGCGGCTGAAGGCACTCGCCGGAATGGTTCGGGAGAACCTTGAAGCCGCGCAGGGGCGGCAAAAACGGTGGTACGATCGCACCGCCCGAGACCGCACTCTGCAAGTTGGGCAAAAAGTTCTTGTCCTCAAGCCGGCTAAGTCCGATAAATTACAAGCTGCCTGGCAGGGTCCCTACCAGGTAGTGAAACAACTGTGTGACACTACCTACCTGGTAACCAAATGCTCCGATAGGAGGATTCAACGAGCCTTCCATGTAAACATGCTTAAGGCTTACCAGGAACGGCCCGACGAGGTGGCCGCTATCTGTGCCCCTGCCGCAGAGGATTCAGAGGATCTTCCGCTACCAGAGTTACCCCAACGGGGCGCAGGGCAAGCGGGCATAGAGGCTATCCGAATTGCGGATCAATTAGGGGCGACCCAGCGGGAACAGGCCCGGCATGTACTGTCTAAGCGCCATCAAATGTTCTCCACTGCCCCTGGGTACACTACTGTAGCAGTGCACCAGGTGGAGACCCCGGGGCAGCCTCCCATGCGGCAAGCAGCTTACCGGGTACCCGAGACTGTACGGGAAGGTATGCGGTCCGAAATACGAGAAATGTTAGATCTAGGAGTTATTGAGCCCTTCAGCAGCCCTTGGGCTTCCCCGGTAGTGCTAGTGCCGAAGCGGGACGGCACGACCCGCTTCTGTGTGGACTACCGTAAGTTAAACGACCGGACTACAACCGACGCTTACCCCATGCCCCGAGTAGACGAACTCTTGGACCGCATTGCTAGGGGAAATTTTCTCACTACCCTAGACCTGTGTAAGGGTTACTGGCAGATCCCCCTGGCCCCAGAAGCCATTCCGAAGTCGGCCTTCATCACCCCTTTCGGTTTATACCAGTTTAAGGTTATGCCGTTTGGGATGAAGAACGCCCCAGCGACTTTCCAACGGATGATTGACCGGCTACTCGATGGCCTCCAGGACTTTGCGTGTGCATACCTGGACGACATCGCGATATATAGCGACAACTGGGACGAACACCTCGTTCACCTGGGAGTTGTATTAGATCGCATCAGGTCTGTGGGTCTCACCTTGAAACCAGACAAGTGTACGATAGGGGTTTCCGAGGTATCTTATCTAGGCCACCGGGTGGGCAGCGGGCGACAACGACCTGAACCTGCGAAGATAGAGGCAGTGGCTAACTGGCCCACCCCTACAACCAAGACACAGGTCTTAGCCTTTTTGGGTACAGCGGGTTACTACCGACGGTTCGTCCCCAACTACAGCGCCATTGCCAAACCCCTGACGGACCTAACCAAAAAAAAGTTACCCCGACAGGTCCTGCGGTCTCCAGAGTGCGAAGCCGCCTTCCAGCAGTTAAAGAGTGCCTTGACCTCCGCCCCAGTACTAGCCGCGCCTGACCCGTCCAAGCGTTTTTCTGTCCACACAGATGCCTCCACATTCGGGCTAGGAGCAGTTCTAAGCCAAGTAGGAACTGACGGCAGTGAGCACCCCGTAGCCTACATCAGCCGAAAGCTGCTACCCAGGGAAGTCGGGTACGCCGCCGTGGAAAAAGAGTGCCTAGCGCTGGTGTGGGCTCTAAAGAAACTCCAACCCTACCTGTACGGGCAATCTTTTACAGTGCTTACTGACCACAATCCCCTCATTTGGCTGAACCGTGTCTCCGGGGACAATGGACGCCTGCTGCGATGGAGCCTAGCCCTACAACCCTACAACTTCACGGTTCAGTATCGTCCAGGCAAACAAAACGGGAACGCTGATGGACTCTCACGGCAAACCGATCTCGTGCCCACCTAACTTCCCCGGACAGCCACACTCCAAAGACTGGGAGCAGAGACGACCTAATGCCCACCTATCTTTCCCGGACAGCCCCAAGCCAACCCGTTAAGGGTCTAGCCGGGTCTGCCGGACTATGGGTCGAGGGGGGAGATGTGACGGCCCCGGGTTAATCGGTGCCGTCTGTGATAGTTCTTGTTTGTGATACCTGCATTTCCCAGTATATGTTGTAATTATGGTGTGTGCTTTTGTTCCCCTTGTTTGCTACCCTGTCCAGGTGCCACATGTCCTGCCCCCTCCCTCCTTACACAGACTACAGTAGAGACCCCCTACTGGGCTAAGTGCTAATACTCAGTCATATGCAAAGGAGGGCAGGATGTAATTCCCTTGTGTCTATTGGACGCAATTCCCTTGTGTCTATTGGACGCAATTCCCTTGTGTGTCTATTGGACGTAACTCAATCCTTTGTACTGTTTAAATACCCCTGTGTTCCCAAATAAACAGAGTTCCTTTTTTCACCTCAACATGAGTGTTGCCTGATGCTTGGGGTGGGCTGATACGATCCTGTATTGTCCTTTTCAGGACAATAACCACGCTGTGTAGCTAAGCTTCGGCTAGCCACAGTGCCAAGGTAGCTCCGGTGCAGCGAAGCCCCCCCTTCTATCTACAACGCTGGTTCTGCCTGGCGCTGAAGGGGCTAATTGTTGGTGTCCCGGCAGGAGGAAGCAACATTAGGCGGGAGTACCCAGTCGGGGTACAGGTCGGTCCCGTCACAGCCGCCTGGCGCATTTTTTTTTTTTTATGAAGCGGAGGAGAGAGAGGGGCGCCGAGTGGTTTTCGCTTACCCGCTCGGCGCCCCTCTCTCTCCTCTGCGGGCCCTCTAGCTCGGTCTCGGTGCCGGCTTGTAATGTTGAGCGCCGGAAGTGACTCGCCGCTGGACTGTTTAACGGTAAGTGCAAAGGGGGGAGGGTAGATAATGGCGTCGGCGAAGTTTAAAATACCGCCCCTCCCGGCGTCGGCAGGGGGGGGGCGACATTTTAAACTTCGCTCCAGGTGGCATTAAGTCTTGGGCTGGCCCTGCTTGGGACTCCTTTTTGAAGGCTATGGACTCTCTATTTGCAGGTTTCCACGATCCCTCTGTTCCTTGTCCTTCTACTCGTTCCCGCAAACAGAGCCTTTGCAAGGACTACATGGCTGACCATGAGAGATCAAGAAAACATAAGAGTGACCTAGGTTTGCCCTGCTATATTGACCCATATGAGGTGTCTATGGATACAGGAGTTCCTAAGAGTACTTCTATCATCCCAGAGGATCCTATAGGCACACCTACCCATAGCCTTGAGGTTCCTGGCATGACTGATGCACCTACCTTGGACACTGAGGAGCCCATGCAAATTGGGGTACTCCGAGCTACACTGTCCCTTAAAGAAAAGGCTAGAAGACGGAATAATGGCTTATGCTTTAATTGGTAAGAAGGGGCACTTTATCACATACTGCTTACACATCCGCCTCAGCCTCAAGCTCTTCATATTGGGACTGTGTTTGTCCACCCTGCCGCCTCTTCACATCAATCTGAGGGGCACACAGGCTGGTATCACAACTATCCACATTTGGCTTCACAGAGGAGACCACTAAACCCTCGAGTAGCTACTTCCATCGTTCCCCATGCACCTGCTACTGTGGCTCCTGACAAGCCTCTACATCATGTCCTATAGGCAACTTCTTTGCTCCCTGAGAAGCCTGTGTCTAATACCCTCACTGGAACTAATGTGGCAAGTACCAGAAATACTTCTTGTTATGCCAATGAAACCTTACCACCTGACTGTATTTATGCCTCCAATGGCACCATAGTGCTCAAGCACGATCTGGAGGTATTCGAAAAGGCACTAAGCGCCAGGAATACCACACCTGTAGACCTCCCCAAGGGAAAAGAGGGAACTGCTGGGGGGTATAGCGGTTATTGTTAATGGTGATGAACACCCTCCAGCTGTGCCAGAGGCTGATGCAGTGGATTCCTATGATGAATGGGACTCCCTAACTGGTAGTGAATCTGACCTGGAGGATTATATTACAACCGGTCACTCTGTATACGCCCAGAGGGCGTCTTTGAGGAGGGAGTTGAACTCCTCTCCACAGCTTGCTGTGTTTATTTGTGTCTGTATTTTATGTACCTTTGCTCTCTTTCCCTTATACATCTGAGGATATCCTCACTCCATCCCCTGTGTTCCTTGCCTTGTTCCCTGTCCTTTGTGGCATCCTGTACCCAGTAGCATACCTAGCGGAGGGAGAGGGGGCTTTCCGCACCAGGTGCCGCTCGTCAGGGGGGTGCCAACTTGCCGGCACCTGGCACCCCTCCAGAGACGGACAGTAATGTCCGCCACTGGAGGAGAAGGCTTGCAAGGTCTTTAAAAGACCTCCGGCTCCCTTGAGTGATTTTAAGCCGGTTGAACCGGTTGACTTCCGATACTGCTCCCTCGCGATCCGCGTGGCAACTTCAGTGCAATGTCAGATCCCGGCGCACAACACTGAAGCCGCGCCCACCGCCGTCCGTGCCCTCTGAACCCGGAAGAAGACAGAAGAAGAGGAGCGAAGAGGAAGAAAAGGAGCTGACTGCTGTAAGAAGAAAAGAGGAAAGGTAGGAAAGCATTCAGTGAGAGTGACAGTGAGAGTGGATTGGTATGTGTGGATTGGTATGTGTGGAATCTGTGGATTGGTATGTGTGGATTGGTAAGTGTGGAATCTGTGGATTGGTATATGTGGATTGGTATGTGTGGAATCTGTGGATTGGTATGTGTGGATTGGTATGCGTGGAATCTGTGGATTGGTAAACGTGGATTGGTAAATGTGGATTGGTAAATGTGTGAGAGTGATGGGTGTTATGCTGTACCATTTCCAATGTCTTTTTCATTATATAATTATGCTCTAAAGTACATCATAACTCCCATCACTCTATACTGTTCCATTCAGTGGCAGAGCTGGGAGACAGAGGCCTTGCACCCCCACCGCAGGACTCCTGAAAGGTAAGTGAACTTCAAAGGGGGGAGAGGGTAGATAGTTAGGAGGGGGTAGATAGGGAGAAGGGAGTGAGAAGGGGTAGATAGGGCAGAAGGGGGTGAGAATGGGTAGATAGGGAGAAAGGAGGGTAGCAAGAATATTGAAATAGAGTCAGAATGTGAGAGCGAAAACGAATGGATTAATGTGTGGATGAATTGTGTGAATGAGTGAGAAAATTAATGAATTTGTTTGTGTTAATCATAGGTGTATAGTTGATTTGTCAAAAAGGCAAAGATGGTATAAGCAGGGTGTTTATGGGACAAAAATGGCACAGGCAGGGTGTTTATGGGACAAAGATGGCACAGGTAGCGTGTTTATGGGACAAAGATGGCGAACACTCGGCTGTTTGGGAACAATGCTGACTCATGCTGGGCTGTTTGGGGGCAAAGATAGCACGTCCTATGTGTGTGTAATTTGGGTGCTGGTCAGGTTCAATGTGGGCAATGTGGACGCTGTTTTTTTTTGGAGGATTATTAAAGAAAGCACTATTATATGTTCAGTAAATGTTATTTAAAACGTATTTATTTTACTTATAAGTTATTAATTTTTTTCAGATTTCTTGTTGTTTACAGTTGACATACAGTTTACAAATTGGTGCAATAAATATTCTTGCCAACATTATTTTGTACATGTCTTTACATTTGGGCGGGGGTGCCACTTACAGGATCCGTCCCGGGTGCCAAATACTCTAGGTACACCCCTGCCTGTACCATGTATGCATGTCTTGCTATGTATATAATTAATGTGCTGTGTATTTCTGTTCACAATATCTGTGTGTGTATGATCTCATGGGCTTCATAGTGTGTCCCTGAATGGCAGAAATAAAATGTCACCCTAGTCATAACATCTACAAGAGCCTACCTAGAGCAGAAACATCTGCAGAAGAGGGCACAGGGGCATTTTGTGTTGGTGGCTCAAGTGCACACCTTATCTTGTGGCATCTATGGCTTATGGAAGTTAGTGCCCCAGCAGATATATACTTATTCCATCCAATTTCAAGCAGTTAACCAAGGCACATACTACAGTCAAATTTAGACCTTGCATTCTACTGATCTGCATGTCTTAACCCTGATGATGGAAATTATAAAACCACTTATTATAAGTTTCTACTAGAGCAGTATAATTGTAGACCATAGACTTAGCAACAAAGTGCAGTGCCAGTCAGTGGTTGCAAAAGCCAGTAAGGTACTGGCATGCATAAAGAGGAGTATTAAATCACAAGATGAAAATATAATTGTATCTCTTTATAACGCAATGGTGAGGCCTCAGCTTGAATATGCATTCCTGGGAACTTCTGCGCTTCGGCTACCTGGAGCCTTCCCTTGCGGGACACTGCCAGGACTGCCCCTGACGTCGGTGGGCGGTCCCGCTGACGTTGGGGGCAAATGGGCGGGAGCGGGGCGTATGGGGGAACTATAGTCGCCTGCATCATGGGTGTACCTGAGTATTTAGCACCCGGGGCGGATCCTATATATGGCACCCCCTAACACAAACAAATGAATGTTGGCAACCATATTTTTTTTCACAAATTTGTAAACTGTATGTCAACTGAACAAAATTTGAAATCAGAAAAAAATATTAACTTGTAAATAAATTACTTTAAATGAATAACATTTACTGAACATATACGGTACAGCATAACTCTAGATCACTCTAGACTGAGCCAGACATTGACAGTAATGCAGCATAACCCCTATCACTGTATACTAAGCTAGACATTGATGTGGTAGGCCTCCTGTGCCACCTCTACCAACCATTAACAGCCTGCTTCTGCCACCTCTGCACCCCCTAAACAGCCTGCTTCTGCCACCTCTGCACCCCCTAAACAGCCTGCCTGTGCCACCAGTGGCCCTGAAGCAGCCTGCCTGTGCCACTGCTGCCCCTGAAGCAGCCTTACTATGCCACCTCTGCACCCCCTAGATAGCCTGCGTGTCCTATTTCTGTGTCCAATTTCTGCCCCATAACACTCATTCATTCACCCATTCACTCTCCCTTACTTCACCTGCAGTTTTCACTGGTTCAGGGGCTGGCCAAGCAGCACCGGAGCAGTGCAGATGTCTATGCGGCCTGAAGGCTGCCTAATGTGGGCCCGTAGCTTTCTTTTGTGGCACCTGCACACTATGTGAGAAAACCCTCTTGCCCGCCCAGGGGAAGCAGGAACCTGCGCAGGAAAAGAGTTTCCTTGCACATTGTGCGAGGTCCACAATTTCTGGCCATAGAACTGTATGGAGGTGCTGAGTTGTCTGGTAGTTGATGGAATTGTACCCCTGATCCATTTATGTTGTCTGCATAAATATCAGTGCTGTTCCCAATTAAGTCAGTTCCTGTTTTACGTCTATAATAAAATATATAGGGCCAATACAAACTTCAAATAATTGGATCAACACATATAAATGTATGTGCGTCAAAAATAGGCAGAGTCACTTAGATGCAAACAAAGGTAAAACATTTAATATGAACAAAAATAGAAGAAGAATATAAAAAGAAGATAACAAAAAAAAATACGAAACAAGTCTTACAAAACCTTCGAGAGGAATTTAGTTCATGTCATCTGTCCTATGCATTAATGATGGAGGGAGGGAGTGTTGGGACGTGAAGAGTCCGTGGATGGCAAGTACATCTCCCCTCTAGCTTATATACGGTTGAATAATGATGTCAGTCTATTGGTCTTCACCTAATTGGGTAAACATGCTCACTAAGATCTTTACACGTCGAAACCCTATTTTAGATGGTCACTGTACGTATATTGTAATGCCCTTTTACAGTTACAACTATACCATGCATTAGCAAGTTACTATACTATCTATAGAATGCCTGTTCAGCAAATCCTTCATTCTATATTTAAGGTCAAGGAAACCTTGAAGCCTATCATTGAAACATATTAATATATCTTAATAATCATTTATTTATGAACAATGATTACATATCTTTGACTACTGCCTATACCAATAATTATATATGGTCCATTTCATATTACTAGGGTTAAAAGAGATGTTAAATGTGTTAGAATCTTTTACAACCTCAACACGAGTTTTGTCCTGTTATTGGGGAAAGCCTCAGTGCTGTCCATTGAGATTCCTGAGGAGTGGTGTTTCCTGCTGTTTTCGACGCTAGCTCCACCTAACAAATGAAGTCTTGTATTCCTGGTGGCTATGGGGAGAAGCGGCGGCATCTGGCGGGTGTACCCAGTCGGGGTAAAGGTCGGTCCCGTCACAATAAGGACAAAGCCCTTTTTTTTTTTTTTAAGCGAAAGAGAGAGAAAGGGGCACCGAGTGGTTTTCGCTTACCAAGCTGTCAGTACCCACTGGGCGCCCCTCTCTCTCTCTCCTCTGCGACGAGTCTCCCTGTTCAGTCTCAGTGCCGGCTTGTAATGCTGAGTGCCGGAAGATTACCTCATTTCCGGCGCTCAGCATTACAAGCCGGCACCGAGACCGAACAGGGATACTGGCTGCAGGACTGCTGAAAGGTAAGTACAAGGGGGGGGGTAAGGGTAGATAATAGGGAGGGAGGGAGAGGAAGGGTAGATAATGGGGGGGTGGCAGGGACAGAGGGAGAGGAAGGGTAGATAAGGGAGGGGCGGCATTTTGAAATTCGCCCCAGGCGGCATTTTGCCTTGGGCCGGCCCTGTGTAAAGGATACGTTCATTTTAAACCCCCTTGACCCAAGGCAGTGGTGACTTCTTGTTTGCTTTGACACCTGGCTAGCCACATTTTTTGTGGAAGTTTGGTGGTAAAATGGCTGCATGAAAAGTGTCAAAATACCTGAAGTTGAATACCCTGAGTTTTATTTAAAAAAATATGTAAACGTGGGGACTGATTAAGGGATTGAATGGCCACAGATATGAGTGTAACAATGAGTAAAGGATTCTAAAAAAAATAGTCAGACATTTTTCACCATATTCTTTTTATAATTAGTTATTAGAAAATAATAAAATATAAAGCAAGCCCTTCTTGTCCTGAAAAAAACAATATATAATTTGTGTGGGTATAGTAAACAATAGAAGAAGAAAAATACAGCTACACACAAACACCTCCATTGTCATGAAGGGGTACAAAAAATAAATACAATCACAGGTTTGGATATCATATCTCATTTAGATAGCATGTCTTGTCCAAAACAAACCATGTTTGCTGTTTGTCTTTCCAGTAGCCTTTCACACCTACAGTTTTCTCCTTTCCAGGCCTTGGAACATTATGAATTTGTTTTCCTTCTTTCATTTGACTTGCTCAGTGTCTGTAACTGAATATGAACCAACTGTAAGACCCTTTGGTGCAATTATAAAAATAAACAAAGAGAACTGATGACGGTTCAGGGCCGTCACGAAAAAATGGTCTGAGAATGACCTTTGACGGTCCTGAACCATCATGGGGTTAAATCAGTTCAGAAAGCAATCAAAGATTGCTTTTTTCACTCAGATTGTGTTGCTGTAATGCCTCAACATAGAGGCATTCAGCAACACAGAAAAACATGTCGAGGAGCGGTCTTTTAAATAAGGCGGTGCCATGCCGCCGGTAAAAGTGTTTAGGAAGCGATCGGCAGTTGCTTCACTCAGTTGGTGTTACTGAAATGCCTCGATATCGAGTGGGGAAAAAATGACCTTTGATCGTTTCTTAAACAAAGTTTCTAGCGGCAAATATATATATATTTTCAAAAATATATGGTTTGATAAAAGAGGAGATGGAGGCAGAATGACCAGATTTGGAAAAAAAGGTTTGGAAATCATAAAACGCTACTTGTACATAAAAACACTGGGTATTTTTAAACTCAGGACAAATATTAGAATCTATTAAGCTAGTTTTTTTACTTGCTTTTGTAGGTGAGTAAAAGATGTTTCAAATAAAAGTCATAATATTTTGAATATAGTTGACTACAGTTTGCCAAGCTCCCATGGATATGTTTCTTATCTTTGTTAATCATTTCACCTCTATTAAAAGTTTAGTGATGTTCCTTCTACTATACTAAATTTTACATTATTCCCCTTACCTAAAGCCTTCATAGAATTAATTATTTAATGATGTTACATTTGGTATCATTCATAATTTTGTTGCTAGGAAGATTTCATTGTCACTTGACACAAATGCAGGCACTGAAAGAGTGTTGCCATATAAACTGAAAAAGTAGTTTGTGTAGCCACATATTGTACCAAGAAATCAGAAAATTAAAATAACAATAATACAGATGTTGCAGATATTTTATTAACAAAGTTGAATTTTCAGAAAAATATGAATAATTTGAGGTATGTTTTATTTTCTTTTTTATAGTAAATAAGATGATATGATCAACAAAGCCCATCTTGTCCTGAAAAAAACATATATAACTTGTGTGGGTAAAATAAATGGGTGAGGAGAAAATTACAGCTGAACAAAAGTACCGCAAAAGTGTTAAAACAGCCTCGATCCTAAAGGGTACAGCAAGAAAAAAAATAAGCCCACTCCTTAACCCCTTCAATCTCAGGGGTTTTTGGTACCTCAAGTCCCAGAGCAATTTTGCCATTTTTGTCGGTTCAGCGATAATTCTCTTTTACTGTGAATAGTGTACCCACGTAAACTATATATTGTTTTTGTTCAAGGAGAGATAGAGTTTTCTTTTGATGCCATAGTTTTGAGTAACTGAAAATTTAGAATGAAAAATTTAGTAAATACTAGCGAAAATTTGAAAAAAACCACCTATTTTTTAATAAAATTTCCCTCTGAATCCTCACAAAATTAAGTAAAGTGATGGAAAACCCCCTCCAAATTTATCAATTCAGGTATTCCTGCTTTCAGAAATACCTAATTTATATAGATTTTGCATACTTTCCCAGAACTATAAGGTGTACATTATTCGTAGAATTTTTATGCATATGGCTTAACGGGTTTGGGGGTTATGAACAGGGGTAGGAGGGTTATCCTCTTAGGGACTGTCACGTACCTATACCCCGAAACTTGAACAAGCCGCAACTTCACCCTGGGTGATACCGAATAGGAAGGCCCAAAGGGAACACCAAGGGCAGAAGAGATATGAGCAGCCAGAAGGCAAGATATAGGCAATAAATAGCGGTAAAAAAGGTAGCACCGGAACTGCAAAACGGAGTGTAGAAATCAAGCCAGGAGTCGGTACACGGAGGAGTTAATCAGACAAGCCAGGATTCAGTACACGGAGGAGTAATCAGAGTAGGAGCTACTAGGAGCACGTCAGACACAAAGACCACACAAGGGTAAAGTGCAGCAGACCAGCAGGCCTTTTAGATTTGGTGCCACACCAAGCCACGCCCCCGGAACTGCACTGGAGATTGCCCAAGCAGGAACGCCCCCAGTCATCTCCCAGCCTGGCCGCGCCCCCTCCTATGACTCACATGCAGGTTGCTTGGAGACGTGTGGCGAGAAGCAGCTACACTAAGTCTGCTGTTTTGCCGCAAATGCGAGAAATGGCGTCGGGACAAGGCTTCTGTGGAGAGGTAAGTTGTTACAGGGACCTCTTGAACATGTTATTAATGCCAGTGATGTCACAATGACATCACTTAGCTCACTTTGTTTTTTTTTTATTATTTATTGTGTTTTAGTGATTTATTTTTAAAATCATTTTTTTTTCTTTCTTCGTTTTGTGTTTCAGTATGTGGTTTATCACTCTCCTCCTTGCGATGCCCCTGCATCGATCACACTGCGATCTCTATGCAAGTCCCCACAGACTTGTATAGAGATCAGTGCCTGTGTCTCATTGGAATGATCACATCCTGTCCTCCAATGACCTTCCGGGTGACATCAGCAGTTCGTGCCGGAAGCTGTTACATCAAACGACAGCCTGATCTCCCATGCAGTGGCAGGGATGTGTCCTTGCCGCTGCAAAAAGGGCAGGACGTACCGGTACGTCCATAGGGGACTCTTGGGATGCTTTTTTTTACGTAGCGGTACGTCCATAGGGGACTGAAGGGGTTAAATTAAAATGCAACTGACATGCTCATTAGAAGCAGCACAATTATTATGAAAATTAAAATTAACACGTGGCCAGTAGAGCGCATCGAAGATCTCATTATTATTATTAAATTGGGCAGTTTGTTCAGAAACAATGTTGACTCAGCATGAAACATTTTATAACTGCAGTCTTGGCTTGTCATACTTTAAAAGTGTTCTCTGTGTTTGGGAAAGTGTAAATAACGCAAGGTCAACAGTTTTTTTTATTTTTATACTGTCTTGTCCCTATGTGTTGTAGGCAGTTCTGCTATGAAAATTAAAACAGTAACTCAGCAAATGTTACAATTTATACTATATAATTTAAGCTTGGTGTAAGCTGATATCTATAGATAAGAGAAAAACAAATAAAGCTAAGAAAGATTAAACGGATTGCAGTGGCAGGATAGCACTCCTATTGAAATTATTGGGAGCCCTTTCTGTACAT
Organism: Spea bombifrons; assembly: GCF_027358695.1. NCBI lineage: Eukaryota > Metazoa > Chordata > Amphibia > Anura > Pelobatidae > Spea > Spea bombifrons. The sequence goes on along the minus strand of NC_071096.1, from coordinate 19,128,249 downwards.
GGAGACTGGGGTCTGAATAGACCCCTGTCTGCAGTGCGCTAGAACTAACTGGAGATATCTCCACACGCAAGGAGATATGTGCGGCTGAACACATCTCCTGAATGGAATATAGCAAGGAGTGGTGAAAGGGACAAATGCATATGAATGGAGTCTGCAACGCCCTCCCATGCATTTGAAAAAGGGACACTACCAACATTCAAAATCAATGAAAAAACAAGTGGTAATGCAAATGTTTGTTCGTTTATTCTTAAGTTTGACTCCCCTACAAAGAATTATTAAGCAACTTAAGTGGACCTTATGTCATCAACCTTTTACTTATTTTTTTGGAACAAAATATTATTTTCTACATTCCCCATACTGTAAAAAAAACACATCCTCTAACAGTCATCTTTTGACATGTTTTGAATATAGTTGACTACAGTTTGCCAAGCTCCCATGGATATGTTTCTTATCTTTGTTAATCATTTCACCTCTATTAAAAGTTTAGTGATGTTCCTTCTACTATACTAAATTTTACATTATTCCCCTTACCTAAAGCCTTCATGGAATTAATTATTTAATGATGTTACATTTGGTATCATTCATAATTTTGTTGCTAGGAAGATTTCATTGTCACTTGACACAAATGCAGGCACTGAAAGAGTGTTGCCATATAAACTGAAAAAGTAGTTTGTGTAGCCACATATTGTACCAATAAATCAGAAAATTAAAAGAACAATAATACAGATGTTGTAGATATTTTATTAACAAAGTTGAATTTTCAGAAAAAATATGAATAATTTGAGGTATTTTTTTCTAATTTCTGTCCTGAATCTAGTATACACTTCTGAGTTCCTTAGTCAAGTAACTTCATACAAATCAGTATTCTTCCATTTGGGCAGTTTGAAACAAAGGCACCACTAGCCCTTTAGCAATCTGTTATCACTTAGACCCATCTGTTCGATTTCGCCCACGATATTTTTCAATAAATTCTGCATGTTTCTGAAGTAAAATCTCCTGCTGTTTCCTAATACCATTGGCCCTAGGAAGTAGAAAACATGTTATCAGTTTGTTAGACTATACGATTATAAGGTTCTTATAATATATATATCAATCCTCAATTAGTGGTTAGTTATCATTTGATGATTTATAAAAATAAAGCATGTACTTAATACAGAAGAGGCTGCTCTGCAGCAGCAGCTGCCCTCCTCCTTAATGATCCAACTATTCTTATCACCGATCGGCTGCTTGAAGCGGTCAATCATTGGAAGGAAGGTGCATTAATTAAAGTTATGTCAGCCGTTTTCACACATGTGCACTGTGATCTGAACAGACCCCCCGCCTCCAGCTTTCCCCGAGCCAGTGGTGGAGCTGAATGGATGTCAGTGTAGCCCAATGCATCTCCCAACAAGGCATTTAGCTGGGGTGTGTAAAGGGTCAAATGCATTTGGGGGAATTTTCCTATTATCACCCTATGTATTTACAAAATGGATCACATGAAAATGTAACGGGACCACGCAGCTATGATATGCATTAAAATGCTGGAGTCTTCCTTTATCCCCATCTCTTGTTGATGTTTCTCTTATATAGTTAGCAGCTAGTGTGTCCAAGCCAGGAAATGCTCGAAGTGCCAGACCGGGACCTAGCCACAAACTAACGGAACAGTACGGCCGCTAGAAACCGAGACGATGCCTGCCGACAATTGGAACTGAGACTATTAGTCTCTCTTTTTTGGTTACATGAAGCTTGTGGTGAGCAACACTCGGTGGTGGTTACAGAGAGGAAGCTCGTTTGGAAACCCTGGTTTTATTTCCAATCTTTAGGACCAGGGTTTACCCAGCCGCGGCTATGGAACTCTGGCCCAGCTACCGCCCAGACTATTCCCGGGGGAAGTTTCCAACGCAATCGCTCAGGGTCCCGACGTCAGATCACGTTGCTTTTTGGACCATAACATCTTTGGACCATGAGCTCTCCATTGGTACCACCCCGATCACCCTGAAATAGTGAGTCTTTGTCGGGTGGGCATCGCTGGCCATAAAACTGTATGGCGGCGCCAGGCTGTCTGGTGGTTGATGAGATTATACCACTAATCCTATCATGTGTTGTGTATAAATATCTTTGCTGTCTTCAATAAACTGAATTCTGTTTGTACCCTATGCTAAGTCTCGACTAGTGCTTGGGAGGAGCATTCACAGCAAGGACGATTTCTACAGCGGAGTACGGGTTTCGGCAAAAGTATTCACCCTTGGCATTTTTCCTGTTTTGTTGCATTACAACCTGGAACTAAAATGGATTTTTATTTGGATTTCATGTAATGGACATACACAAAATAGACTAAATTGATGAAGTGAAATAAAGAACATATATTTTTTTTTAAATTCTAAAAAATAAAAAACGGAAAAGTGGTGCTTGCATATGTATTCACCCCATTTTGCATTGAAGCCTCTAAATTAAAAACGTTCCAAGAGAGGGCTGCCCACAAGAACTCATGGACCAGGCAAGGAAGGCAAAAAAGAGACCAGTTGTTTTGAACAATTATCCTATCTGGAATTGAGAAGCTAACATTTGGAAGCAATAACAAATTTCTACAGAGGGCATTGTTTAGAGACATATCCAGGGTGGGCAAAATGACCTTGGTGTTCTATGTGGAAAGACTAAACTACCGATGTCATAGAAGATTTTGACTTGGTTTGGTTCTCACTTCCCTTTCGATGAGTCAGGGTTGGATCCAGCACAACCCCAAGGTGGCTTATACAGATATTATATAAAAGCTTATGATCTAGTGTTTAAAGCAAAATTAGTTGGGACTCTTCCTACGGAAAAGTTATTGTGCTTAAACAAATGATATCCATTGGATATTTTACCATAAAAGCAGAGAAAATGTTGACTACAGACTGTCTCTAGTGGAATGTAGAATTATGTGAGGTCTCCCATTGCCAATAACATCATGTAATGGAGCGCTGCATTTTTCTCACTGTGGCTTCCTAGCAACCAGGGGTGCAAGGTTTGAAAAAAAATCTTGGACTAAAGCCCACCTCTAACTGTGACATGTAACTATAGTATCACGGTGATGCCACTTGTATCACAGGCACCTGCAGATTGGTGACCTTAGTTGCTCTAACAACCACTCACTATCACATTGTACCCTTAGACATATACACACATAATCGCTCCCTCTCCTCCATTCCCTCTATCCCAAGCACCACTAACCCTTGACACTCTAACACCATACACATATACCAACATACACACACTCTCTGATATCATACACACATTGACTCTCTCACAACTCTCTCCCTCTGACCTTGCAGAAGGCTTTATCTTCAGTGCAACTAGCACTATATGTGTGAGCTGCCACGCTTCAACTTTAGGGTCACATAATATGTATTAAGCGACCCTGCTGGGTGCCTTGCCTACAGGGGGCTAGGAAGCAGGACAAGTGAGAGTGCAGGGAGCCCATTTGCCTTACACATAGTACAAATCCGGTCTGTGTGGCTTTGTACTTGGCTGTATTGTGCCCTGTATGGATTTGCTCACCTGGCAGCCATCTTTGTTTCATTATAGATCTTTAGGAGATGTTGCTGCTGCTCTTCAACGAGCTCCTTATGGATTTTTTGTAGAATGCTGCAAAAATGTACATATAGTTACATTCATTTTTTAGATTGATAACTTAATATACAATGTCTGCATATACCGTATTTCCTTGATTATAAGTTGACCCTGATTATAAGACGACCCCCCAAAATCTGAATATTAATTTATGAAAAAAGAAAAAGCCTGAATATAAGACGACCCTTTTTACCAGTAAATGTTAATTCATGTAAACTATGTGAACCATCAAAACTATGATTGAGAAAAATTTTGTTTTTATTTCCTTTTTTTTCCAACCTGCCCCCCCCAGTTATGCACATCTACCCCCAGGCTTGCCACTGTGCCCCAGATATACCTTATACCCCCCTGCTGTGCCCCATGAAATGCCTTTTAACCCTCTATGCGCCACTCTGCCTCCTGAAATGCCTTATACCTCCCTATATGCCACTCTGCCCCATAATATGCCTTATTCCCCTATATGCCACTCTGGCATTTAGGGGGTTAAAAGTGGGTTTTAAGATTTTTTTGACCGTTGGGAAGGAGGGTTTGGTGGAAGTAGGTTCCATAGGTAAGGGGCAACACAAGTGAAGTCTTGTAGATGGGAAATGAAGGGCAGAAATGTATGGAGGAGCAGTGTTATGGAGGGCTTTATATGTTAGTACAATAATTTTACTTTTGAACATTTTTATTGAGTTTTCAAAGATAAAACAAAAAGAAGGAAACTAGGGTACAACATAATAAGAAACAAGTTGCATTGCAAAATGATACAGTACCCCAGTAACATCCCCCAAATGACCATCGAATAAGAAAAATGAAAAGAACACTGTGATACAGGGAAGCTAGTAAGAAAACTCTAAACTGTAATTCCCTCCCTCCAAACAAACCGTTGCAACATGGTTATCAAGAATAAAGATAAAATCAAGAATGTAGTCACACTCTGCCCGTTGTCAAGTAAACCATTTAACTTCTTATGCACACAGGTTTCTTCCCGAGAGCAACTGTACACTAAACCAAGATGTATCCTGGAATGTTTTTCGTATCTGAAGTTTCAAGGTATTGTGGAATGCCAATGCAATATTCGGCACTGGAAATGATAAAGGAATTAACTAGGGTTTTTGTGGATTCTTGGATGAGGAATGGGCAGATGCGAGAGGTGCAAGCGGCAGGATCGGTATTCCGTATTTGCTCGATTATAAGATAGGGTTTTTTCCCAGAGCAAATGCTCTGAAAAATACCCCTTGTCTTATAATCAGGGTCGTCTTATAATCAGACCTCAAATAGGTCTGACTATGAGACTAAAATCCAGATCCCCTGCAGATCTCATGCCCCCTCCCAAACAACATACCGGTGCTTCTGACTCCCCTGTGTGTTGTCCGGGCAGCGGGTAGACAACTTCTGCTGCAGCCGGAAGGAGATGCGGTTAGCAGCGGGGGTTGTCTGCGTCCATTTTGCAGACCTTCCCCAGCTGTCAGAGATCAGTGTCCCCCACCCTGGTGCTTTGTGATGGTCCCTCACAAATTGAGGTTATCCTGGTGTCAGAATGATTGGCAACTCATTGTGCTTGTCAAGGTACCAAAAAAAGGTGTGAGAGAATAAAGGTCAACAACCTAGAAGGACTCAGCAAGTCTAAGCCTACTACTGATGACCTACCAATAGGGATTAGTCAGTTATGTGTATGTTATTGGATATTTATTTTCATATACATTCATGCTGGTAACACATCTGCTCCTTGTCTTACTGTACACATCTTCTATGTTTAAAAGTTGTACAGTGTTATGTGACGGACAGTACACCACTCCTCTCCTGTCATCAAGTACCTACAGAAATGAACACCATTTTTTAAAAACATTTGGGTTAGTGGGCGCTGAAAGGGTTTTTTGAATTTTTTTTTAGTTTAGGTCTACTAGAAGATGTTTTTTGATTTTTTTTTAATAAAATGTTTATTTTTCTTTTATTGTTTCACTTTTTTCAACTTTTGTTTACTCTGCTCTTTCATAAATTACTATAAATCCCCATTGGGGGCTTTGTGGATCCCATGGAACTCTCTTGTGACAAGGAAGTAACCCTAATTATTTCATGACATCATGAATGGGATCAATTTCAATATTTATTATTGTTATTAATAATATTTGTATTTGTTGTGGTTTGTTATCATTGCTCATCACACAATAAAGAAAAGCCCTGATTTCCTAATCACACTGTATGTAATCAGCTGCAGGGGGATCATCAGAGATTCTTTTTGATTCCCTTTAAGTGTAATGGCACTTGGCACAAGAAATATTGGGCGAAGCTAGCAAAACTGGATTGCTTTGGCAGAGAAGAGACCAGGCCACAATGAGACAGTCTGATCTTCTGTGCCAAGCTGGAGGGTGTACTATCATGTCCTCTGGAGTTACAGTCATGAAATATTGACCTTTATTCAATAGACTTGACTAATTCTAGTGGTGTCGGAAAATAAAGAACACAGCTGTATAGAGCAGTTCACCGCTCCTGACTAAAAGCTAATGAATGACTGTTCTCAAGTAAGCAGTAAATTACTGTATTACCTGATCACACCACAATGTGCGCAATGATAATGGCCAAACCACCAGCGCATGCTGTTGACACAGGAAAATAGTGATTATATATAATAGCCAATTAAAATGAGAAACTTGCAACAATATTTCAGTTGTTGAGCTACAACACAGGGCTAGGGAGGCTAATATTTTTTTTCTTCAATCTTCCTTATCTTGTATGGCATTTGTCTAGTCCATTTAAATAAAGTGCAATAAAGAGTGCTATTGTGGGGTCTTCTGACCACATCCACACCTGAAGTATTGATTTCCTTGCCACCGCGGTTGCTATGTGCTCTATCCGAGTGCCGAGCCTTCGTGTATGTCCGTTGTGATAGAATGACCTGTCATACAGGGCCCAAAGGTACTCAGAGATGGCTCCAGCCTGGCTGTCAAACAAAGATAGCACAGATAGCCCCATTGTTTAACTAATCCCATCAATAGGACTGCCAAGAGAATTAATGGTTGGGTTGAATACATGTATCTGTTAATTTATGTTGATGCAGTTCTGTGGATATATGAGTCTATGTTTTGCAAAAATAAACTGTTCATTCCTGCTGTACTCAATTCAAGGTAGTTGTGTCTACTTATTGGGTAAACATAGCAGGGTTCCAAGGTGTGCATGCTGACTGGTGCTGGAAGTGATTTCGGGGACAACAGGAGAATACATCTGGGTGATCTCTGGGAGTTACTACAGCTCTCTTGGTGAACCTGTTACACCCGTGTATATCAAGAATCGCCATTTCTGGGTGTCGATGTATATCACAGATTTTTTCCCGTTTTAAAAATAATTTGAACTGTTGCCATAAGCCATGGACAATGTTCACATTTGGCTGTCCACACCTGGGGCAGTCATTGTGCTCCGCCAGACCCATTTTATAGAGCTTATCCTGTGGGATGTAGGAATTATGTGCCACTTTAAAGACTATCTCTCCATATGCTGCCATTGGTAGCAATCACTTTATTTTTTTAAATCTTTTCAGATATCCTTAGGTGTTATATGTGGCTGTATGTTTGATTTAAATAAAGAAATACTTTAGTTGTTCTTTAGTTGTATATAAATCATTTTGTGCAAGATAATCCACCTAGGGCATAAAAACCCATGGGCACATTAATAAGGTTTTGGTAGCAGTACAAACAGGGCCGGCCCAAGACATAATGCCTGGGGTGAAGGTTGAAATGCCGCACATCCACACCTGAAGTATTGATTTCCTTGCCACCGCGGTTGCTATGTGCTCTATTATGTGCTCTATTAAATGCCCCCTTAATGCCACTCTGCCTCCTGAAATGCCTTATACCTCCCTATATGCCACTCTGCCCCATAATATGCATTTTAACCCCCTAAGTGCCAGAGTGGCATATAGGGGTATAAGGCATTCCAGAAATGCCCTATTTAACACACACACACTTCTGATTAGAAGACGAGGGGTATTTTTCAGAGCATTTGCTCTGAAAAAAACCTCGTCTTATAATCGAGCAAATACGGTAAGTTGAAATCCAAACGTAAATCGGAAATCATCAAGAAGATCATAGTGGATAACTCTCAAGTATCTAACTCCAAAAGATATTTCGAACTCATTTGCCAATTATTACGAATCATTATACAATCTACCAGAGATTACTCATTCTAAGCAGGAAATAGACCTATATTTACAAAATTTAAATCTCTCTAAGATTACGAGTCTTCAAAGAGAATATTTAAACCAACCCTTTGCATTAACAGAAATAATAAAAACGATTAAGGATATAAAACCAGGCAAAGCCCCAGGCCCAGATGGTTTTTCTTCTCCTTTCTATGTCCTCCTACAGAAGACCATAGCTCCACTACTTTTGAGATTATTTACTTCATTATCTTTAAAAGAGCAGCTTCCCTCAGAACTCCTGCAAGCCGCAATAATACCGATCCTGAAAGAGGGTAAGGACCCCACCCTAACGCAGAACTACAGGCCTATTTCTTTAATAAATCTTGATATCAAAATCTATTCTAAAATTTTAGCCCAACGATTGAATAAAGTCATCCCGCATATCATTCATAAGGACCAGACGGGCTTTGTGGAGGGTAGAAGCGCGTCGGACAACATCCGAAAAATCTTAAACCTTATTCATAAGGCCAATCTCCACCAAACAAAAACTTGACGCCGAAAAGTCGTTTGATCTGGTTAATTGGAGATTCTTAGAGGCTGCATTAAGAAATTTTGGTATTGAGGGATTCTTCTTGGACTGCGTGATGTCATTGTATTCAAACCCTACCGCCAAAGTGGTGGGCCATATGTTAGACTCTGTCTGGTTTCATATTAAAAATGGAACCAGACAGGGTTGCCCACTTGCCCCCCTTCTATACACCATAAGCATTGAACCCTTAGCAGAAATAATAAGGCAAACGCCTGATATCTTTGGCATAGAAATTGATTCGGAACCGTACAAAATCTCCCTATATGCGGACGATGTCCTTTTGTCTATGACAAATTTGCCTTCCTCTATTCCTTTACTTTTTAATTTAATTGATCAATACAGCTCATATTCTAACTATAAAATCAACCTTGGAAAGACACAGACAATTACGATAGGCCTCTCTCAGGATGAACTAAAAGAACTCAGAGCTAGGCACAATCTAGATTGGCAAGGGCAAATAATTGACTACTTAGGAATAAAGATAACAAAAGACCTCCCTTCATTTATAAACTACAATTACACAATCTTAAAGGAAAAATCGAAGACACAATTTTCTGCATGGAAAAATCTTGAAATTTCATGGTACGGACGAGTAAATCTAATTAATGGATATTTTCTTCCCAAATTACTATACCTCTTTAGAACAAAAGAGTCACTTATGTCCTTCCCTCAGATTAGAGACTGCTACTCCTTACCAACCTCTGAATTTTTCTCCTATATCAGAATTAAGATCTTTTTGAAGCGGGTTAAAATAGAAACAAATCTTGATATAGAACACTGGCTGGTTTCACATAAAAAACAAAAACAAATCTCAAGTACAAATAAATTAATGCAAGGACTCTCCATTGATGAGAAAGACCAACCAATCCTTAGGTGGGAAAGCGATCTCAATATTGAGATCGGGTTGGAACAATGGCGACAAGCATTTAAGCTGGTGAAAAAATATGTTCACTCCATAAGTTTGACAGAGCTCTATATTAAGATAGTATATCGCTGGTACTTAGTCCCAAGCATACTTAAGAAAATTAGTAACTGAAATTCAGATAAGTGCTGGAGATGCTCGGTACATATTGGAACCTTTTTCCATATGTGGTGGGAGTGCCCCCAACTATTTCATCTTAAGGAAAAAATAACATCTGTAATTGGCTCCCTTTTTCACTCTCAGATCCAATTGACTCCCCAGATGTTTTTGTTTCATCTAGATCTAGATAAATTTTCATTAAATCAAAAGATCTTAGTGATTCATGTCTTCTTAGCGGCCAAAATCAGTATGGCCAGGCAGTGGAGAAAAGAAGATATACCGTATTTGCTCGATTATAAGACGACCCTGATTATAAGACGACCCCCCAAAATCTGAATATTAACTTAGGAAAAAAAGGAAACGCCTGAATATAAGACGACCCCAAAGGAAAAAAGTTTTACCAGTAAATGTTAATTCATGTAAACTATTTTTTTTAATAAAAGCTATGATTGAGAAAAATATTTTTTTTGTTTTTATTTCTTGTATTTTCCAACCTGTCCCCCAGTTACGCACATCTGCCCCCAGGCTTGCCACTCCAATATGGCACTGTGGCCCATGATGTGCCTTTTAACCCTCTATATGCCACTGTGCCCCATGGTATGCCTTTTGACCCCCTATGTGCCACTCTGCCTCCAGAAATGCCTTATACCCCTATATCCCATTCTGGCATTTAGGGGGTTAAAATGCATATTATGGGGCAGAGTGGCATTTAGGGAGGTATAAGGCATTTCAGGAGGCAGAGTGCTCTATTAAATGCCCCCTTAACGCCACTCCGGAAATGCCCTATGCCCCCATTTAATACGGTAATTTGCTGGAACGCAGTCTCTAATCAAATACATTATCAATACTCAATGGAAAGAGGTTATTCCACTAAAACCAATAATATCAGTAAATTTGATAAAGTATGGGAACCATGGAAAGCAGCTCTGGTTGCAGGACTAGATGAAACTGTAAATTAAAAGGGGTTTAAAACACAAAAATGCGCTAATTCTTCCCCCTCTAGATTTCTTTTTTTTTCCCTGGGCGACATAGACCATCTTACAGCGGACAGATAACTCGCCCTGATAGAAAGTCCTAGGCCCCTCCTTGTGGATGTTTGATGGATGAATGGGTCAGAATGAATGTTTAAATGTTGGTTTTTATACTTGTTTAAAATAGCAGGAATAATTAACAAATATTTAAGCTGATAGAATAGCACTAGATATCTACTGTACACTCTTACTTTTTTCTTCTTACTATAACTAAAAATTGGTGTACAATGGTTATCTTCTGTATCGCATAAGAAATGGTTTACCTTTTGATACAATAAAATATAAAAAAAAGAAAAAAAAAAAAAAGAAAAAGAAAACAGAAAAAAGATTGTCATTTTTTACCCCTCCACCTAAGCAAGACCTAAAAAGGTCTAGAGTTTAGACCTAGAGGATAATTCCAACACAACTAAGCAAATAGATTGTGATATTTCACAATAAAGCCCTGTAACTACTGATATGAAACAACTGATACATAATCAGCTAACTGAAGCTTTAGATGTTCAATTCGATCAGATCAAACAAGTGATAGAGACCAATATACAAGATCTAAAAATGGATCTAATAGCTATTGCAAAAAGGGTGAATTATAATGAAGAAAAGTTGGGACTACTAGAGACACAGGCAGAACTCTTACAGGACACTATTAAACAGAATTTAATCCAAATTGAATCGCTAGAACAGAAAGTAGTAGACCAAGAAGATCTTAGGCAGAATAATCTTAGGTTCAGAGGAATCCCAGAATCATTCGTAAACAAAAAACTTGAGGAGTTTGTGGAGAATTTTATGGAAGCGCTGGGCATTAAACTCGAGGTAAATTATGGGATAGGTGCCATAAAACAGCTAAACCAACCAGTATATCCTCAGAAACTCTAAGAGACGTCCTAATTCGTTTCACCTCCTCAAGGTTAAAAGAGACTATCTTAAAAAAGGCAAGAAATACAACGCCACCTAAACCATATGATGGTATCAGAATCTTACAAGATTTATCACACTATACCAGAACTAAGAGGCATCAATATGCAGAGTTCACGGAGATCTTGAGACAGAAAGATATCCGATACAGATGGGCAGTGCTGGTGAAAATTGTTCTAACCTTTGATTATAAAACTTGGTCCTTTGACTCACCTGGAAAACTGAAAAAATGGATGCTATTAAATAAAATTTACAATGACAACAGACAAGATGCCTAATCCACAAGGAATGAAGAAACAGAGGAGAAGAGACTTTTTTTTCTTTTTTACAAATGCATTTATCTTATTATTAGTTTTCTTACTAGAAGCTCTTAATTAACAATATGCTCATAATACTTTCCTTATGGAAGAATAGAATTAGATGATAAATTATATTTAAATTACTGTTGGGGTACCTTCTCACGAGATTACTCACAATTTTTTTGTTTGTTTCCTTCTCAACTCTCCTACATTTATCCACAACACACAATTTGACTCACGGACAAGAATCCACAAGATGGTATCTATAGACCAGGGTGTATATTTCCCGCCCCCCCTTTTCCCACCTATTTGCATAACACAAACCTGACTACCTAATATTGTTCACCACAATTTACTAGATTGTATTAATAGACCTGGGACTTTTTTCACGTATTTGTATAACATATTAGTTTAAAGTCTACACAGAAGAATCAATAAGAGTATAATCACTTCACATACCTTCAATTTTTTTTTCTTTCCCCTCCCTTTTTTCTTCACTTATTTACACAACACAGAATATCAGAAAGAGGGGCGCATAAACATGTGGAAAAAATAACAACACAATAGTGTAATACAATCAAATATGGTGATGTGATAAATAATATATTGCACTCACAAAAGTGATAAGATTATTGTAGATTATTCGACATCCATTTGGACTTTATTTATCATTTTTCTGTAGATTATTCGACATCCATTTGGACGTTATTTATCATTTTTCTCCTGAAGAAGCCAACGGAGTTCGGCGAAACGCGTTGAGACTGTCGTCATTATCTTTCGTTGGAGATTGATATTACTTCTATTCGTTGGACATTGTATTTTGTGCCTTTTAGCATAACATTATCCGTTATGCCAACATTCTTGTGAGTTTTCCAGCTTTTTTTATTAAACATAAGCTTTGTAATACTGCACCATTGGTTTCCTTATTTGCTTTCCAGACATCAAGAAGATTATCTTCCATCTGATGGGCCTTCTTTACTTATCACTTTTGTGAGTGCAATATATTATTTATCACATCACCATATTTGATTGTATTACACTATTGTGTTGTTATTTTTCTCCACGTTTATGCGCCCCTCTTTCTGACATTGCTGTACACTTGTGAGGAGTGTTGTTCCAGGGAGCTGCAGAACGTGTAGGAGTATATTTATTATTATTATTTTCTATTCACATTACTTCACTATTTATTTTCACGTGAAGGTGTTTTTCGTTTTTCATATTGTTTACACAACACAGTCTGACCCGAGAATCCACTAGATTGTATTAATAGACCTGGGTATCTTTCCAAGTATACACGTAACATACTAGTTTAGAGTTTACACTGAAGCATGAGACCTAAGATTAAGATACATATATTATTATTGCCCCTTGGAGGGCTCCGATGGCCATCGGTAAAATGGCAATATCCACTCGCGTATTCTGGAGAATCACAGGTGGAAGTATGCAACCACCCATTCGAGTGGGATGCTTACAAATTTTTGTTTTCTGTTTTGTTATATGTTATGTAAATGTTATTCTTTGTTTATGTAGATTTCCCTTTGCAAATGACCAACTGTATGATTCCACCAAGATATTATTTATTATTATTATTTAATGTTATCTTAGAACTTAATGCTTAGATTTCCCACTATTAACGTGCAGGGGCTTAACTCCCCTCAAAAACATTCAATACTGCTAAATTGATTACTTATAGAAAAAGCAAATAAATCTCTGAATTCTTTAAACGTGAAAAGATACTACCAAGGGAACAGAGCTAGTAAAGTGTTATCTAACTTACTAAAGAATAAAAGGACCAGAAATAATATTACAAAGATAGTTCAGAATGGCAAAATTCTGATGACCCCTAGACAAATGGGAGAGGCCTTTAGTGAATTCTATAACATTATATATAACATTCCTCAGAAAGCCTCAGAGGCTGAGATAAAAAATTATTTCAGTTCTAAAGTGTTTCCTCAACTAACAAAAGAGTGTTTAACCGACTTAAATAGAATTATAACTATAGAAGTAAAAGATATAATCAAAGCACTGAAACTTAAAAAAACACCAGGTCCAGATAGATACAATACGAACTTCTATAAACTCTTTATAAATGAATCAGCCCCACGTATGACTTTAGCTTTTAATGAATTCATGGATACAGGGGTTGTCCCAGGTGAACTACTAAGGGGTAACATCATACCTATTCTAAAGATAGGAAAAAACCTGGAAGAGATTTCCAGCTATAGACCTATAGCCTTACTAAATTTAGATATTAAGATCTATACCGGAATTCTAGCTCAGAGATTGAAATTAGTCCTCCCCAAGTTGATTCATAGAGATCAGGTAGGGTTTATAACCGGTAGGTCTTCGGTTAACCATATAAGCGCTCTCGCTGATATTTTGGGAGGTCATTAGATGCCGAAAAGGCTTTTGACAGGGTCAGTTGGGGATATATGTCTGAGGTTTTTGCATCGTTCGGATTTCTCAGAAGAATTCATCAGGCATTTATGGCAGTATATACAACCCCTACGGGTAGAGTAGTGGGTCAGGGAATAGAATCTATGTGGTTCCCAATATCTTTTTTTTATTTAAATAATCTTTATTTTCTTATATATATATATATATATATATATATATATATATATATATATATATATATATATATATATAATAAAACAGTAGTTCAATGCATATAAAGATGGTGATACCATTAACATGTTTTTTATCGTTGTTCTTATCGAATAAACAAAACAAAAAATAAATAAATAAATAAATAATAATAATTATAAATAAAAGAGTACATCAATACTTCAATGACAAAAAAAAAAAAAAAAGACCAAGAGGTATTCGGGCATGGAGAAATAAGAGGTAAGTCTATAGATGAGTATCTAACTGTCTGAGTTTGCATTATTTATTTTTCCCATATTTGAGTTTTCCTAAATGATGTATATAAGATCCAAGAGACCTCCTTCTCCATTGTGACCTGAAATTTTAGTTGGGTTACCAACTGTGTCATAATAAATTGGTTGTCTTGTTTCCATTCCCTGGTTATAAGTCTTTTAGCTGCTAAGCATGTATGAATGTGTGAAGGTTTAATTGTACCTGAGTCATGGAAGGCCAACCTAAGTGGAGTAATAAAGAAAGGGGAGAGTCTGGAATGATAATCTTATCTATAGATTTCAAGAAATACAAGATCTCCTTCCAAAACTTACTAACTATAGGGCAGGACCACCAGATATGTCGGTAGGACCCTATTGACTGATGGCAACGCCAGCATAGGTTGGAGTTAGTTGGGGACATTCTTGCAAGTGGGGTTGGTACTAAATACCATTTATTTAGGACTTTAAATTGGGTCTCCAAAAGAGAGAGGTCATGTACTCTAGGGGATAACTTCTCCTTTAACCATTCGTTAGTCGGGATTGAGGTGTCTAATTCCTTTTCCCATCGTGCTATCACCTTTTTGATTGCCTTATTTCCTTCTTTTAACCGGAAGAAGTTAGTTAGTTAGTTCTGAGCATTTAGAGAGGAGTTTTATTGGAGGATTTGGGCTAAAAATTTGGGCCAATTTCTGAAATATAACGTTGTGTGTACCGACCACATATCCCAATATCTAATGGTACCAGGCAAGGTTGCCCCCTCTCCTCTCTCCTTTATGTTCTTTCCCTAGAACCTAGAACTTAGGTTAAGTCGAGGGATTTCAGGTTGTGGCACAGAGGGAACCCATAAAATACAATTATATGCCGATGATATCCTTTTGACAATGCGGAATCCAGTTGAATCGTTGAGAAGTCTTATGGTCTTGATTGACCAATATAGCCAATTATCTAATTACAGGTTGATTGTCTCAAAATCAGTGATACTTCCCCTATTTCTGGAACATCCACAAATACTACAAATCGAAAAATTTGGTTTTTCGTGGGTTAAAGATTCATTAAATTACCAAGGTTTAAAAATTGCAGTAAATCCAGCTGATTGGATAAACATTCTTCCACTAATAAAAGAAATGAATCAATCCTTTAAAAAATGTCAGGCTTTATATATCTCTTGGATGGGCAGATTGAACGTAGTCAGAATGTACATTCTACCTAAATTTATTTTTAGAATGATTCCATTAACGGTACCCACAGCCTGGTCTGATTTAATTAAAAAATAATTTACAAGATTTATCTGGGCCTCGAAAAGACCAAGGCTAAACACTCAATTATTAGCTTATAATAGACATAATGGTGGCCTGGGTATGCCAGTTATTAAAGATTATGTTCAAGCAGCTCAATTGTCCCATATCTTAATGACTTTATATGATAAAGCAAATTATGAAGCCTGGTATGACTTGGAATGCAAAGATATTCCAGTTAGAGATCTTCAGTCTCTCTTCTGGCTCTCCAGAAGAAAATCTAAAGAATTTATAAAGACCACGAATAATCTAGTTCTTACACAATTGCTTAGGAGCTGGGATTACATAAAAAAAAGATTAGGCTTGGAGATAAAATTATTCCATGCTTATCGTTAAATATAATTCAGAATCTAGACGAGGACCTAAATTTATCAGATTGGAAAAAAGCAGGTATCAATACGATAGCAGATCTATACGAAAATAAAAATATCAAAAGGTTTGCCACATTACAACTACAATTCTCCCTGTCCCCAGGGGACTGTTTTAAATACTTGAGGGTAAAAAGCTGTTTAGCTAATTTATTATATATAGAGGACAATAATAAATCTATTGGACTCCTCACAAAAATATTAAAAGCTAATGACCACAGGAAAATGATCACAAAGTCCATGATGTTGATTAACTCCTATAAAAAAGACCCACTCCCCACCATCACTAAAAAAATGGGAAAAAGATCTAAATCGAAAAATTGATATATCAGACTGGAACTATGCATTGAATCTTACTAACAAATATATTCATAGTCTGAATTTGAACGAACTACAGTTTAAACTAATGAATAGATGGTACAGAGTACCAACAACTCGAACAAAAATGTATAGAAATAACATTCCTAATTGCTGGAGGTGTGGTTCATCAAGAGGAGATGAGCTCCATATTTGGTGGAATTGTATTCCTATCTATAGATTTTGGAAAAAGATATCTTCCCGAATAGAAGTGATTTTTGGTCCAGAATGGAGATTGACTCCAGGTTTGGAAGAGATTCCTCTTCCATTTATTAACAGCAATTAAAATATAAATTGCAAGAAACTGGAAGAATTCGGAAGGGATTATCTGGAATAAAGTTAAAACTCAATCGATCTATCAATTCCAGATGGAAAATGGAATCTTATCCCAATCGTCCTGGAATCAAAACAGATATCTTTTCTGGAGCCTATGGATAGACCAAATACAACAAGACAGGCTAGATTGATAGAACGTTCAAACTAGAAATACGAAGGCAAATAATACAATAAAATAACATTAATATATAAATCTTGGTGACTTTACCCAATTATAACTAAGGCTAATGTCGGAGCAAGGGAATTTTTAATGTCTTTTATGTTTCTGTATTTGTTATTTGTTTCTATTCATTTAGTCATTGTCAACAAACAAATATAAAAGAAAAAATGTATTACTGTATTTGTTATAACTTTTCTAAATTTATAATAAAAAAAAGTGAAAAACATTCAAGACAGATGCCAAATCTCCCCAGGAGTGGACCAGCAAATTCACCACAATGCTCAGAGAAATTGCAAAAACCCATATCTACAGGCCTCAGTTAGTATGTTAAATGTTAAAGTTCTTGACAGTACAATTAGAAAAAGACTGAACAAGTATGACTTGTTTGCCAGGAGAATTATTATTCTTATCTTTTATTAATATTGTGCCAACCACTTACGCAGGGCTTAATATATTACATATATTCAAGGGGTATGACAAGAAAGCACGGCTTAGGGTTCCAAAGTTGTATCTGGATAAACCACAAGACTTTTGGAATAACGCCCTTTGGACAGACAAGGCCAGATTGGAGATGTTTGGCCATAATGCAGAGTGCTATGTTTCGCAAAAAACAAACATCGCATTTTAGCACAAACACCTCATACCAGCCGTCAAGCACAGCGGAGGAGGAGTGATGATTGCAGCCACAGGACTTGGGAACCTTGCGGTCATTGAGTCGACCATCAACTCTTCTGTGTGCTAAAGTATTCTAGAGTCGAATCTGAGGCCATTTGTCTGTCAGCTAAAGCTTGGCTGAAATGGGGTCATGCAACAGAACAATGATCCCAAGCAGACCAGCAAATCTATAACAGAATGGCTGAAAAAGGGTGCTGCAATGGCCCAGTCAAAGTCCACACCTCAACCAGATTGAAATGCTGTGGCTGGACCTTAAGAGAGCTGTGCATACACAAAAGCCCACAAACCTTAATGAACTGAAGCAACGTTGTAAAGAAAAGTGGGCCAAAACTCCTCTACAACGATGTGAGAGACTGATAGTCATAAGGAAAACAATTACTTCAAGTTATTGCTGCTAATGGTGGTTGTGGACGCATTGAATCATAAGGTGTACTCAGTTTTTCACACATGGCTTCCGCCTTTTGGTTTTACCGTATTGGCACGATTATAGGTCTTTAGAGTGGGGGTGTGCGGCCTGTAATCGGAGTTTAGCACAGGGATGCGCAATTCGTATCACCTGAAGCCTGGGACATGCAGTACGGGCACAATCCAAATCCCTGCAGCGTTGCAGGGGACCTGGATCCTCCTCTCTAGCAGCTGGAGGTGACGATGCAGACAACCCCCGCTGCTGCCGGCACTAAATGGTGTTACATGACCTTCCGGTGTTCCACTCAGAGATGAGGATTCCCTGCAGCGCTGCTGGAGACCCGTATCCTCCTCTCTGACAGCCGTTGAACATCTGTGCGATGTGCGCAGACGAATTCCACTGCTGCCAGCACTTTCCCCGGTGCTTCTATGACAGAACACTGGCATAGAACCGCCGGCAGAAGTGGCGAGCAACAGCAGAGGTTGTCTATGTGCATCACGCAGACGTCCACCGGCTGCCCCCGCTAGACACCAGGGAGTCTGGGGATGCACTGGTAAGTCGGGGGTCAGAGTGGCATATCTGGGGGTATAAAGCATATCAGGTGGCAGAGTGGCATATCTAGGGAGCAGAGTGGCATATCTGGGGGGCATAAAGCATATCAAGGGAGAAGAGTGACATATCTGGGGGGCAGAGTGGCATATCTAGGGGGGCACATCTATAAGTAAGGTGCATTATGAATTAAGGGGGGGGCTTAAAATGGCTATTGGTTTTCCAAATTTTTGTTTGTATGTAACCTATGCTGATTTGCACATTTTGATTTAATGCCTCCGTGCCCTGGGGAAGTGGGTACAAGGGGTCCACTGAGAATACGTCTTCCCCCTGGTACAGAGTGCCACGTTTCCTGGAAATCTGCATTTTGGGAGGGGGTTTTATGTGTGGTTTGTAACTCTCCATCGGGTGAGGACTTACAGGACAGAGACCTCCATGGCTAGTATTTGCACCAAGATCTGATATCCAGCCGGTTTCATCCTGAAGTCAGGGAACCGCTTGTGTTTACCATCTTCCCCACAGACTACCCTCTACTGGACTGAGATGGGCCAAGTGCAAATACTGCTCTGTGAGCAAAGGAATGGAGAACTATGTGTGGTTTGCTGTGACTGTAGTATGTAAATTATCCCCTTGTACTGTATAAACACTGGTGTGTTTTCAATAAAACTCAGTTCTGTTTTCACCTCACTGGTGCTGTCTGATGCTTGGGGTAGGCTGCTGTAATAACTCACTGTCTTTTTCAGGACAGTACATGCGCTGAATACACTACAGCTAGCCACAGCGCCAATACAGCTCTGGTGCAGTGGCATCCCCATTCTCTTTACAACGCTGGTTCTGTATGGCGCTGAAGGGGTTAGCCACTGGTTCCCAGAATGAAGTGCAGTTTGGAAGGAGCACTCAGTCGGGGTACAGGGCATCCCGTCACAGTGCCATCAAACCCTAACCCCAAATTTTTTTAGATTTATAGTAAATCTTAATTTATGAGAAGAGCAATATTAGAGTTAGATTATATCAATGATTCATTTATTCAAATCACTTTTATTCTCTTGAGGCTTAATAAAAGCATTTATTATTTTGATGCCAGATGTCCCATATCTTTCTGAATAGGTCTATTTTTCCTTCTCTGAAGTAGAAGCCTTTTTCCATGTTATATTGATAATGTATTTGATTTGTCACTTCCTCTGTCTTTTTCCATTTCCTTGATATACAAATCCTAACTGCCGAGCATATGTGTACAAACAAATTTCTTTGTTCACTAGTTATTTCTGGAAGATCTATGAAGAGAAGGAAAGTCCGCGGGGGCAGTATATTATTTATAGAGAATAAAGAATTTATCAAACTATCATGTTTATGTTTTAAATTTGTTAGTCTCTCGCATTCCCACCATATATAAAGGAAAGTTCCCCTATACTTTCCACATCTCCAGCACATAGGGGTGTTTGATTTATTTATTTTATGCAATTTCGTGGGTACCATGTACCATCTATACGAGATTATAGTGGAGTTTTGCTAAGGTTACACAGTGTATACTGCTCCTAATCAGTTGCACCCCCTTTATCCATCGCTCAGAATCAATTCATACTTACGTCTGTTTCCCAGTTTACTAAATAGGGGGCCTTTGATTCTTTCCTTAAATTTCGTAAAAGATTTGTTGCTCTTGTAATTTGCAGGTTTTCTAAAAAGTCTATCAATTCATGTGATAGAATAATTTCTCGGGTGTTCAAAAAATTCTTTATTCTTAGGTAAGTAAAAACTTCCCTTGCAGGAAGATTGAAATTCTCCTGAGTCTGGATAAATGTATTTAATTTATCTGAACTTAATATGTTGGATTTAACTGTAGATTGTCAATACTCAGGTATAGTACTTGTATTGGAGAAGAAGCTGGAAGATATTTTATTGCGCCAAATTTCTTTCTTAGATATTTAGTAGTATGTATAATTCCGCTAATTATAGGTTTAGAGTTCACAGGGTTTAATTTCCTATAATTATTTACCCAGTGTTACTCACCTGACCCCCCTCCACCGCACGGCCACCTCCGTAGCAGCCGCCACGAAGGAGAGGGAGACCCCCCTCCACAGCACGGCCACCTCCGCAGCAGCCGCCACGAAGGAGAGAGCCACGAAGGGTAACAGTGCTTGCATTGAGGTAAGTGGGCTAGATAGTGACATAAGGAGTTTATCTGCGTATAGTGAGGTCTTATATTCCTGTTTGCCAACCTCCATGCCTTTTACTTCTTTAGACTGTCGCATCGTTGGCGTGTCCTGTTTTGAATATTAAATTGATCGGATTCTAGCATTGGTCCTATAACTTTAGCAGTTGGATTTGAATAGAGAAGCATAGTGTAGTCCTTGAATCTTCCCTTAATTCCGAATGTCTGCAGTACCTGGATCAGTTTGTCCAGATTCCTGTTGATGTATCAAATTCTTACGTATGTTATCTGCTGCACTTCTGCCTTGCACAAAACCTTCCAGGTCTTCGTGTATTAAATCAGGGACAACTTCAGGGAAATTGGTCTATAATTCGGAATTCTTGATGGATCTTTCCCGAGTTTTATAATTGGGAATATCGTGGCCTGGAGGAATTCATCTGGTATTCTTTCTAGGGTTGGAAGCTCTAAGTATACCCTTAGCAGAATTGGAGCTATAATTTCTTCGAATTTCTGGTAGAAGATAGCTGTATAGGCATCAGTACCTGGTGCTTTGCCTAATTTTAATTTAGATATTTCCTTTTTGATTTCGACTAAAGTTATAGGGAGATTAAGCTTGTCCAATTATTCGGCTGCTATTTTTGGCAATGCCAGTTTGGATAGGAAGTTCAAAATTGTTTGTTTAGGAGTATTTATTTGGGGTTACATAATGATTAATAATAATGGCCAAAAGCCGCCGAAATATGATTATTTATTACTTGTTGTTTTTTTTTTATTTATATTTATTTAAATTTTCAAACATTTTGTTCACAGATTTAAAGTACATTGGTAGGGTGTTACAATGTCAATTCCATTTTACCAACAAAGAAAAAGGTAGTCCTGGATGTTCTTGAATGGAATTGTAAGAATTTAAACGCTTATTCAAAATGAACAGAGCGTCCAGTCCTTATTCATTTCTATATTTGGTACTACAATAAGTTGTATATTTGTTTAACCCCTTCGTGACAAAGGCTGATTTTACTTTTTGTACCCTTCGTGACAATGGCCTTTTTAACATTTCTGCGCTGCTTGTGTTTAGCTGTCATTTTCTTCTTTCCCGTTTACTGAACCCACACACATTATATATTGTTTTTTTCAGGACAAGAAGGGCTTTCTTTAGATGACATTGTTTTGATTGTATCATATTATTTACTATTAAAAAAAGTATAAAATATGGTGAAAAATTTAGAAAAAAATGACTGTTTCTAACTTTTAGTTGAAAAATCTTTTACTCATCTATAAAAGGTAATGAAAAAACCTGCTAAATAGATTCTACTATTTGTCCTGAGTTTGGAAATACCCAATGTTTTTATGTTTTTTTGCTTTTTTCTACCCATTATGGGGCAATAAGTACAGGTAGCGTTTTGCTATTTCAAAGCCATTTTTTCCAAATCTGGTAATTCTTCCCCCCATGTGCCATTTCGGGTATCTTTGAACCCGGCCAATGCATTTTACCCCATCAAGTCATATATTTTTGAAAACTAGACAGCCCAGGGTATTTCAAATGCTGGTATTTTAACTCTTTCCATGCACTTATTCTACCAGCAGCCTATGTCAAACTTTATGGTAGTCATTTTTTTGCATTTGTTTTGCCACACACATTTTACTTCAGGTATGAATTAAAATGTTCTCGTTTATGTCACTATCACAAAACACCCCAATATGTGTTCAGCAACATCTCCTGAGCGCAGTGATACCCCACATGAATGATTTTGCCTGGCTGTTTGGGGGCAAAAGGGCCACATTTGGGGCATGCACATTTTTCAATGTTGAACTTTGGCATTTGGGGATCCACTGCCCATGCCCTATTTGGTACATCTTTGAGCCGGGCCATTTCAGTGTGCCCAACAAAACCATATATTTTTGAAAACTAGACACCCCAGGGTATTTTAAATGCTGGTATTTTAACTCTTTGCATGCACACATTTTACCACCAGCATTTTTTCAAAGTTTGCAGTAGTATTTTTGTGTGTGTATTTTTCCCACACACACCTACTTTATGCATGAATTTACAGCTCCTGGTATATGCCGCTGTCACACGACACCCCATAATGTGTTCAGCAACATCTCCTGAATGCAGTGATACCCCACATGCATGGGTTTGTCATTTTTTGGGGAACTAAAAGGCCACATTTGGTACGTGTGCATTTTTCTAATTGGAAATTAGATGTGTGGCCATCCTTCCCCCCGTGTTAATTGGGACATTGTTGAACCCGGCCAATTCAATTTACCCCATCAAATCATACCTTTTTTAAAAGTAGACACCCCACGGGCATTTAATATGCCAGTATTTTAACTCTTTCCATGCGAGAATTGTTTTAAGCTAATATGCAAATTTTAGGACTTGCTCACAAAAATATATTTTTTATATATATATTTTATATTTTTTTTGCCTTTTTTACAAAGTATGGCGGATGTTGACGCCCCGTGGAGGGGCCAGAGATGGCCCCTTCGTGCCGATCGCGGCGTTGCTGAATGCCTCGAGGTCGAGGCATTCAGCAACGCTTTTTGGGTGCAGAAAGCGAAAGTAGATCGCTTTCTGCACCCGTTTAAAGACGTGCCGGTCCTGGCACGTCAATTGTCGTAAAGCACATGCTTTTCCGTGTCGTGCCAGGACCGGCAATTGTCGTTAAGGGGTTAAAGACTTTGTAAGCAAGCAGACAATAAACTTCTGACCCAACCGAATAGAGAAAAGGCAGAAAAGTATTATTTAGTATAAACTGTAAACCAGGTTCCGATCACAAAACCACATATAACATTCATATATCAAACAGTCACACTTGGGAGAGAATGAGAAACATATGGGAGCTAGCTGTTGATCATAAGTTAAGTCATGATATGATATCCACCCAGGGGTATTATAGAAAACAAAAAAAGAGAGGAATAAAAAAAATAATAATAATAATTTAAAAAAAGGAATGAAAAAGGAATAGAGAGAGTTAGGCCTCAGGTAGGATTTCTGACGCTCTATGGATCAATATCCCGAAAATGTTTCCAGGGTAGCCAGATACTGTCAAATTTATCGAGCTTATTGATTTTGATATAATATCCTCTTTCCATTAAGTCCTGATGATTAGTTTGGTTAATAACTAGTCTCCAGTTAAATAGGCCTGCTTGTCTCCAATGTCTAGCTATGCATATCTTTGCGGCCATAAAGACATGCGTAATTAAAATTCTATAATTTAAATGGAGTTTCTCAAGTCCCAGGTGGAAAAGGAACATCTGTGAATCTAGTTGATCCTGAAAGTGAAAAAGTGATCCAAGTAGTTGCAAAAGATTATTTCTTAAATTTAGTTGTTGCGGGCACTCCCACCAAATATGGGCAAATGTGCCTGTATGGGAGAGGCAACGCCAACATCTGTTTGAGTGTGTACTGCTAATTTTATTGAGTCTAGTTGGAACCAAATACCATCTATAGGTTATCTTGATGTAAATCTCTATTAGATTTATTGAGTGGACATACTTTTTTATGAAAACAAAAGCCTGACGCCATTGATCCAAAGAGAACTCAATACCTAGATCACTTTCCCACTTCAGGATAGGGGGATCTTTCTCATCTTTTTGCAGAGATAGTAAGAGTGTAGATGAACTTGAGATTTGTTTCTTTTTTTTGTGTGTTGTTAACCAGTGTTCTAGTTCGGGATTCCTATCAATTCCTACTTGGTTAATAAGATTCTTGATCCTCAGAAAAGAGAATAATTCAGATGGTGGTAGGAAAAAAGATTCACATATCTGGGGAAAGGCCCTGATGTTTCTCTCCTCCCTCTTTCATACTTCAATTTTACAAAACAATCATAACGTACATACATCGTCTCTAGAGTTCAAGCAAACTAATTATGTTGCTAACCCTAAAAATTCCTGTTTCCACCACAGGAGTTATGTAGGGAGTGAGGGAGAGAGAGGAAGTATAATTAAGTATTGAAAAAAAAAGAAAAAAAAAAAGGATAACAGTAATGATCAGTGTGATCAACTGTGAGCATATTCCCTTATACAATTGTGAGGAAAAAAGAAGCTCAATGAGTATCATATAATCTCTTAGTAACGTGCCTAAAATCGCACTATATAGTCAAGTCAAGGCATAATATTCCGATTGCATCATAGCAACACCTCACAATGTAACATTCTGTATGAACATATAGTCAAGTCAAGGCATAATATTCAGATTGGATCATAGCAACACCTCACAATGTAACATTCTGTTACAGCTTCTGTTACAGCTCCGTGAACCTTATATTCGATAACAATTTTTGAGGAAATATGAGGTCACGCATATCAACAGCTTGACATAATTCATGACACTCAGCATAATACGTTCCAAATCGTATCTGAATATAACTAATAATGCCCATATAGTCAACCCTAAATTGGCTAATAGCTATCAGTATAATCTGTACTGGGCATATTTTTCCAATGCACAATTATATGAGAGGGGAGTCCTCAAAAGGTCTCGTACAGGCTCATGGTAGCATGCCTAGAAAAAAAAAATCTTAGATTTGAACATTAATAGTCAGTATGATTAACCCCTGAATAATTTGTTACTCTATATATTTATGGAGGAAAGAGAGCCTGCAGACTTGTCAAAATGTGCCTGATAGCCTGTGTCTGAACAGGTCAAAGCTTAATATAACAATAAATGTAAAAGAAAAAATCAGATCTAAATTTAACAGTATAGATAATAACAGGCAGTCAAGTGGTTAATACAATCAGTGCCAAAGAAATTCGCACATTAATAGGTTTATAAAGGGAAAGGGGTTCAGAGTATAACGTGGCAACCCGTCTAAGCGTAGCATAAGTTATAACGATATTTAGAAAGAGGAGAGGTCTCATGAAATAGCGAACACTTAATAGATATAATAAGTAAAGATCTAAGTGTTCAGTACAGTTCCTATTGTCCCTAGTACGGTAGGGAAAGAAAGGAACCTCAGATGTCCCCCTATTACAAGATCTCACAGACTTAATGAAAGTCTACCCAAAGAGGGGGGGGGGATATATATATATATATATATATATATATATATATATATATATATATATATATATATATATATATATATAAAAGAGGTGAAGTGGTAAGTTATTACCTTGCTAGTTGAATTTGTGTTAGAGATTTGTGTAGTATAATGAAAAAACATATTGAAGATTTGGTATCTTGTGGTATATGAAATGAAGAGCAAGTGTAGGTGTAAATGTATAAGAATTTATTTATTGCTCCCCTTATGAGTGAGTAAGAAAAAGAGTAAGTGTGTAAGATAAATACTTACTACCAGTTTGTTTGGAACCTTATATCCACGAAGTAGACTAAAAGTCTAGGTTGTAAGATATAGAGATTATAAAAATTGATTAGAAAGTATTAAATTAAAAAGGATGTAAATGTATAACGAGAGAGAAAAAAGAAAATAGATAAATAAGTAAAAAAAAAAAAAAGGTGAAGTGATAAATAATTACCTTTTTAATTAAATGTGTGTTAAAAGTGTGTGTAGTATAATGAAAAGTCATGTTGAAGAGTCATGATCGTGTGTTATATGGAGTGCAGCGCAAGTGTAAGTGTAAATTTATAAGAATTGTTTATTGCTCCCCTATATGGGTGAGTAAGAAAGAGAATAAATATGTGAGATAGATAATTACTACCAATGTATTTTAAACTTTATCTCAGGTATAAAGACTTAAAGTCTAGATTGTGAAGTATAGAGATTATGGAAATTAGTTAAGAGTGTTAAAAAGGAAATAGATGTAGAGTGAGGGGGAAAAAAAAGCTATATATAATATGTATGTATATCAAAGTAAAAAATGTAAATGGTCTCTGTTCAGCTTTCTACTAAGCCCCAGTGGATCATCTTTTCTCTGAGAGAGGCCTGGTCCTTAAATTGATATACTTTATCTTTATAGTAGATAATTAATGCTGTTGGGAATATAAAATATAATCTATTCTGCTATATGATTGGTGGACCTGGGGAACAAAGTATAGTCTCGATCATTCGGATTGAATACTCGCCAACTATCATACAGCAAATTTTTATCTTTAAAATTTTGAAATCCGGAGGGATTTTTCCCTGTATGCTGAATTGTTTTCGGTGAGTTTCTGTCAATTTTATAATCTGATGCAGTTGTAGTCTCCACCTATTATTAATCTACCCATCTGAATTTGTTCAAGTCTGATCATTAGTTGTTCTAAAAATTTCAGGGAGGATTTATTAGGAGCATAGATATTTACTAAGGAGTATGGAATATTTATTTTAGCTATCAGTATTTGATATCTCCCGTTTTTATCGCTATCATCATAGATATGTTCGAATTTTAACTTATTGGAAATGAGTATCGCTACCCCCATTTATTTTCTTCTTCTGATCTTCCAGATTATCTTAAAATAAAGTTGGAAAACATGCATATTTCCATATATTCAGAGGTGAAGTTACCCAATGTGTCTCCTGTATTAGGGCCACATCAGTATTATTCTCAATCAAGGAATTATAGAGAATGCCCCCTCTTCTGAAGCGAATTCAATCCCTGGCAATTTAGAGACATACATTTTAATGTCATTTGTATATCCTCTTTTTTTTTGCCTTTTAAATTATTCTTTATTAGAATTTTTTAAAATCGAAACTTATAACACACAAATATCCATAAATTGCAAGTCAATAAATAGAACAAACTTAACATAGACAACAAACAATAATAATTTTTAGTAACTGACATAGATTACTAAAAATCAATAAAACAATGCTCTATGGTAACTAATCTCAATGAAATTAAACTTTGGGTCTTAACAGAAAGGAATTTGTGTCGCTGGCGGAGTAGGCTAGGGTTAAACTCAATTAAGAGATCCCAGTCGCATATATATTCCAACTAGACCAGATTTTATTATAACAGTCTAAATGATATTCAGAGGTGAAGTTCCCCAATGTGTCTCCTGTATTAGGGCCACATCAGTATTATTCTCAATCAAATTCAATCGAATTCAATCCCTGGCAATTTAGAGACATACATTTTAATGTCATTTGTATATCCTCTTCTTAATTACGCTAAATACTTTTTTTTACTCCCTGTCTTATGAGACATAGCTTCCCCTATTTCATTCAACACATACATACTTAACTTTTTCATTCTAAAAACATTCAAACCATTCAGTATTATTCTACCTGGCATACTCAATCTAATCCCGCTACCGTTACAGGAAACCCTGGGGCGAGTGGGTCATGAGGCATCTAGTATCTTGAATATCTTCAATTACTTTTCCCTTCATCTTACATGCCTATTTCTCTCTCAATTTTTCTTCCTTCCCTTAAATACAGGCTCTAAATATGCTTATAAGGTTCATTAAACCACAGTGAATGTATGATGAGACTTATTATTTGATTCACACAGACACAAAAAAATAAAGATAAATAAATGAAAAAAAAAAAAAGACACGTGTGTCTCTGTTATTATTATGTGCTTGGGTGACTATGTGTTAATTACTATAGATTTATTTATAGATCTGTGTTATTATTATGTGTTTAGATACCGATGTGTTAATTACTATCAATAAGTTTAAAAAAAAAAAATCGTGACCAATTATATTCCCTATGTAGAACTACATATAAACTCCTATTAAGTGTAATGTGTCTCGGTTTATTATTACTTGCTTCTAACTTAGGTGCCTGTGTGTTAGTTACTATAAGTATTTTTTATAAAGACTTCAGATTGTCACGACCAATTACTTCCCCTATGTAGGAAATTAAAAAAAGTGTGTCTCTGTGTTATTATTGTGTGCTTAAATACCATTGTGTTAACTACTATAAATAGGTTTAAAAAAAAACAAACAAAAAAAACACAAAAAAGCACTTAAAAAAATGGTATTAGTGCCTTCCAAAGCATACATTTCTATTTAATAAGGCCCATTTTAACCATTTTAACCATCCCGGGCCTGTATAGGATCATTAAATTGTAAAGTCGAATTATCATAGTGCATGATCAAAGAGGTTGGGAATCCCCAACTATATGAAATCAAATTGTCACTCAGGATTTTTGTTAAGTCCTGGAAACTTCTTCTTGCTTGTCTTGTTGCAGTTGAAAGATCTGTATAGATTTTAATTCCCTTGTAGGGATCGTCTAGTTCTTGTCTCCGTCTGGCTTCTTTGAAGATGTTATCTTTGATATGATAGCTTGAGAAGCTTGAGAAGGAAGGGGAAGTCCTTCCTTTATCCCTATGGGTTATATAGCAGAGTATATAGCAGAAACAGAACAAGTAAGGGACAGGGAGACCAAGCAAGAACCATAACCAGACAAGATATACATAATACAGGGCACAACCTACTTACAGAGGTACTAAACAAACTAAACATGAAATCTATACACATATCAGAGAGACATGCCTGTAGACTGCTGACTGAGACAAACAGAACACACGGGTGGGGAACACCTTATAAAGGAAACAGAGCTGAAGCAAAGAAGACTGGAATCAAGGGATCAGAGGCTCAGGACAGAACATACAGAAATCCAGAAATGGACCACAGCAAGACAGGGAAATGCAAGACATGCAGCTCAGCAGCCTGGGTAGAGCGTGACAGACACTTAGCTTGTAACTAATCTTCAGTATACCATAGTAACATCTGACAAAAATGAAGCAGCAAGCTTTGTGCAGACCATACTTCTCAAAACTTTTGGTTCCGACTGTATATTAATTTTAATATGAAGAGCCCTGTGTTCCCGGTCGTTTGTGAGAATACAACCACCGATTTATGTATAAAACTTTCAATGTTTATGTGGATGTACACTATGTATATGTGTATTTCCTTTTTTGTTTAAGCGCCTCTTGTTCTTGGATGGTTGACAGTATGGAAGTAATACATAAGAGTTACCTGCTATATATTAGGAGAGTATTTTCTAGATTATATTTTGGAGATTATTTGGAGGTGGATTATATGACGTGGTGGTGTTTTGTAGGTCACCATTTTGAAGCCAATACAGCCCTGACCCGTGGACTCCACTAGACCTCTGAAGGTGCGCTGTGGTATCTGGCACCAAGACGTTAGCAGCAGATACTTCAAGTCCTCCATGGGTCGGACTTGTTTGTCCAGCATATCCTATAGATGCCCGATTGGACTGAGATATGGGGAATTTCGAGGCCAAATTAACACCTTGAACTCGTTGTTGTGTTCCTTAAACCATTCCTGAACTATTTTTGGTTTGTGGCAGGGTGCATTATCCTACTAAAAGAGGCCAATGCCATCAAGGAATACTGTGTCCATGGTCTGCAACAATGCTTAGGTAGGTGGTACGTGTCAAAGTAACGTGTCACTTGAGTGGCAGAACCCAAGGGTACCCACCAGAACATAACCCAGAAAATCACAATGCCTCCCTGACGTGCCTTCTTCCCATGGTGAATGGTGCCATACGTTCTCCAGGTAAGCAACGCATACGACCATCCATGTGATGTAAAAGAAACAGCGATTCATCAGACCAGACCTTCTTCCATTGCTCTGTGATCTAGTTATGCTGCTCACTTGCCCATTGTAGGCACTTTCGGCAGTGAACAGGGGTCAGCATGGTCACCCTGAGTGGTCTGTGGTTAAGCAGTCCCATATGCAATAAACTGTGATGTAGGGCTGCAACAACTAATCGATAAAATCGATAATAATCGATAATGAAATTCGTTGGCAACGAATTTCATTATCGATTAGTTGAATCGATTATTATCGATTATAAAATGAGGGTTTTTTCAGAGCAAACGCTCTGAAAAATCCCCCTCATTATATAATCCGTTTAGTCTGACTCACCGTCTCACAGCAGCAGCTCCTACTTACTCCCCCTCCCTGTAATCACTGTGACAACTGGCCCCACCCCTTCCTTCTCCAGGCCAGAACCACATGGCTGTGACACTCATCTAACTGTAAGTATATGTATATATGTGGATATATATATATATATATATATAATGTGTATGTGTGTATATATATATATATATATATATATAATGTGTATATATGTATGTAATATATATAATATATATTTGGGCTACTGAAAGTTAGGGGAGGTGGGGGTTAATTTAGGGGCAGTTATGGTTAGTGGGGTGTTTAGGGTTAATTTAGGGGCAGTTATGGTTAATTGGGTGTTTAGGGTTAATTTAGGGGCAGTTATGTTAATAGGGTGTTTAGGGTTAATTTAGGAGCAGCTGTGGTTAATGGGGTGTTTGGGGTTAATTTGAGGCAGTTGTGGTTAATGGTGTGTTTAGGGTTAATTTAGGGGATGCTGTGGTTGATGGGGTCTTTAGGGTTAATTTAGGGGATGCTGTGGTTAAGGGGGTGTTAAGGGTTAATTTAGGGGCAGTTATGGTTAATGGGGAGTTTAGGGTTAATTTAGGGGAATCTAAATCCTGGGGGCAGTGAAGTGACATATCTGGGGGTATAAGGCATATACAGTATATAAGGCATATGTGGGGAGG
The DNA here is from genome assembly GCF_027358695.1 of Spea bombifrons. Classification (NCBI taxonomy): domain Eukaryota; kingdom Metazoa; phylum Chordata; class Amphibia; order Anura; family Pelobatidae; genus Spea; species Spea bombifrons. Next base: position 19,097,083 of record NC_071096.1, on the reverse strand, counting down.
GCAGTGTGGCATGTCTGGGGAGGACGGAGTGGTGTATCAGGGTGTATAAGGCATATCTGGGGGTAGAGTGGCATATCTGGGGGTAGAGAAGTGGCATGTCTGGGAGGCAGGGTGGCATGTCTGGGGAGGATGGAGTGGGGTATCAGGGGATATAAGGCGTATCAGGCACAGTGGCAGATGTGGGAGGCAGCGTGGAGTGGCAGATGTAGGAGGCAGCGTGGAGTGGCAGATGTGGGAGGCAGCGTGGCATATGTGGGAGGCATTGTGGAGTGGCAGATGTGGGAGGCAGCATGGCGTGGCATATGTGGGGAGGGCAGGGTGGCATGTCTGGGGAGGATGGAGTGGTGTTTCAGGGGGTATAAGGCGTATCAGGCACAGTGGCATGTGGGGGGTAGAGTGGAGTGGCAGATGTGGGAGGCAGCGTGGCAGATGTGGGAGGCAGCGTGGAGTGGCATATGTGGGAGGCAGCGTGGAGTGGCATATGTGGGAGGCAGCGTGGAGTGGCAGATGTAGGAGGTGGTGTGGTATATGTGGGAGGCAGCGTGGAGTGCTGTGGTAGGCAGCGTGGGATATGTGGGGGGGCAGCATGGCATGTCTGGGAGGCAGCGTAGCAAGCCTGGGCTCAAATGTGCATATATTGGGGGGCTGGTTGGGAAATAAAGACAAGAAATGTATTATCAAAGTTTTTTTATTCTGCTGTTTGTATTTAACATCATTTGTTTAGTAAATTATTTTAAATAAATGAAAAATTTACATTCATTTTTTTTATCCGATTAATCGAAAAAATAATCGGCCAACTAATTGATTATTAAAATAATCGTTAGTTGCAGCCCTACTGTGATGCACTGTGTGTTCACCTTTCTATCAGAACCAGCATTACTGACCACTCCAGAGCTGAAGTTTTGGAGATGCTCTGACCCAGTTGTCTAGCCATCACAATTTGGCCCTTGTCAAAATGGCTCAGATCCTTACACTTGACTATTTTTCCTGCTTCAAATACATCAACTTTGAGGACAAAATGTTCACTTTTTGCCTAATACATCCCACCCACTGGCAGGTGCCATGATACCAATTGCTAAAAGCAATCACACTCCTATCATACCCAGGCAACAAGTAAATGCTGGAACCTAGGCATGATGGGACTGTGATTGCTGTTAGCAATCACACTCCTATCATGCCAAGTCAGACAGTACATGCTGGTACAGGGCATACTCATTCAACCTCCCCCACCCCCTTACCTCCACTACAGCTCTCTCGATGCTGCTCACAGACTTCAGCAGGCGGCGCGTCCTCCCTCTGCGTTCACTTGTATTGCACAGAGGAAGCAGGACTGGAGCAGAGTCATGTGATGTCACGTACATTCACGTGACTCTGCTGGGTTCCGCTTCCTTTGTGCAGTACAAAAGACTCTCCCACAGGTAAGCAGCAGGGCTCTTGTGATCCCTGGCTGCCGATCTCACGTGGGCCGCACCTCGAGGTCTCTAGGTCCCGCGGGCCGCATGTTGGACGCCCCTGCTATATGCCTTTCAACTATGACAGCAACAAGCAACTTAAAAAAAAAACACTCAGTGCTGCTAAAGTGCCTCGATACAGAGGTATTCAACGACATAAAAAAGTCAGGGGCCCCGGTTCATCGCTCCTAGGAGCATTTAAAAACTCCACCTGTTAGAGACATGCTGCCTGTAACAAGATGACAGCGCCCATTCAGAATAAAAGAGTTTCAAAAGGGCTATCCAAGTTGACTACAAGTACTGCAGCCAACCATCCAGATCAATGAAGCCCAGAAAACTTTTTTTTAATAAAAATGTAAAAAAAACTGTTAAAAATTTTTTTTAAATAAAAAAAGACCCTAGTGATGTCACCATCCAAGTTCAAAGAAAATATGTCCAAAAAAATAATTTTTATGAGCAAGTGCTAATATTGGTGCGGTTTCTTCCCAGCATTTACCCTTTAAAATACCCTGAGGTGTCTAGTTTTCAAAAATATATGGTTTGATGGAGTACACTGAACTGACCGGCTTCAAAGATGTCCCAAACAGGACATGGACAAATGCTGAGCAGATGTAAAAATTCTAAAACAAAAATGCACACCTCCCAAAATGTGTCCCTTTAGCCCCAAAACAACCTGACACACCTATGCATTGGGTGGTATCAATGTACTCAGGTGATGTTGCTGTACACACTTTGGGGTGTTTGACAGTGACAAAAGTACAATGCGTGTGGGGGGAAAAACACAAAAAATATTAGTAGCACAAAGTTTTACAATGGCTGATAATTGTCAAATTATCATTTGTCATGGAAAGAGTTAAAAACGACGAGGATTTGAAATACTCTGGGGTGTCTAGTTAGAAAAATATAAGGTTTGAGTGAACTGACTGGCTTCACAGATGTCCCAAATAGGATATGGGACAGAATGACCAATTTTGGGAAAAATATGGTTTTGAAATAGCAATATGCTACTTGTACTTATTGTCCTATAAATTGCAAAACCATAGGGTATTCCTAATCTCAGGACAAATATTAGAATCTATATAGCAGTTTTTTTCCCATTAGACTTTGTAGATGAGTAAAATGTTTTTCAAATAAAAGTACAATTTTTTTTTTGCCAATTTGTCCCCATATTTTATAATTTCTTTATAGTAAATTAGATGAAGAAAGCCCTTTTGAAGAAAAAATATATAATTTGTGTGAGTATAGTAAATGAGAGTGAAGGAAAATACAGGTAAACATAAGCACCGCAGAAATGTTAAAATAGCCATTGTCACGAAGGGTACAAAAAAATAAAAAAAACCCTCTTCTTAAGGGGTTACTTTTACAAACAACTAAGACCACTTGCTATATTATACAGATGTGTGTTCAATTATTTACCTGAAGCCCACATAATGTACTATCATGCTTCCAGTCATCAGCAGAATGCAGTACCAAACCAGACGTCTATTCCTGTTCTTCCTTTGTTGAACAGGGGCACTTTTGGCAGCAAACTGGGACCAGTACTGAGCATTGTTCTCTGAAGCATACCTAAGTGGACAGGAAGATAAATAATAGTCAGGTATGATAACAGGAGAGTGGCAGGCATGGTACAATTGTTAATACTGATATAACTGTTAATTACTTGTTTGGGACTTAATTATAGATAAGACTACATTCTTCCCTCTACCCCTATGATTTGCATCCCTAGATGGAATTTAATAATACCACCAAATCTCTAAGATAAGGTATGAGGAAAGTTAGAAGGAGGGAGAGTTAGGAAAGACCAGGAAATACCAACAAAGAGGGCAGGTGAGGGGGGTAAAAAAAGGAAAGACAAAAAGACAAATTAACATGGGGAGTTAATTGAGAGCCAAAACATTGCAGACTGTTGCAGGAGTTACGGTGCAGTAGCGGAGTTGGACAGGGCCTGGTGCAGAGCGACCGCACTCGGGTGTTGAGCACCTAGGGTTGTGCAGCCACATTCCAGCACCCTGACATAGCAGCAGATGTAGTCCAAAATGAAACGAAGGGATTTCCTGCAGGCACCCTGGAACAAGCATGAGACATAGCACTAGACTCATGTGCAGGATGCTGCAGGCTGGGAGCATGGAAGCCAAGCAAAGGATATAGCAGAAACAAGCAAGGGGGACAGAGCGAGCAAGATACAGAGAGACCAAGCAAGAAACATAACCAGACAAGACATACATAATACAGGACACCCCGCTGCCGGGGATACAAGACAGGACACCCCGCTGCCGGAGATACGAGACAGGACACCCCGCTGCCGGAGATACGAGACAGGACACCCTGCTGCCGGGGAAACGAGACAGGACACCCCGCTGGCGGGGATACGAGACAGGACACCCTGCTGCCGGGGATACAAGACAGGACACTCCGCTGCCAGGGATACAAGACAGGACACCCCGCTGCCAGGGATACGAGACAGGACACCCCGCTGCCAGGGATACGAGACAGGACACCCCGCTGCCAGGAATACGAGACAGGACACCCCGCTGCCGGGGATACAGGTTACTTCAGACTGACACACATAAATACAGGAACTAGCCTAGGACTGTATGATAACTATTGGAGATTCCGTCACATCTTATGGCCATAGTATGCTTAGCCCACCACTACGCCAAAGTACTCCAATGACAGTGGGTCCTAATGCTAATCCCTGCTGACAGTGGTACGAAACAAACCAAACATGAAACCCAAACACATAACAATAAGAGACATACCTGTAGACTGCAGACTGAGACAAACAGAACACACAGGTGGGGAACACCTTATAAAGGAAACAGAGCTGAAGCAAAGAGCAGAACTAAAAGCAAGGAATGGAAGATCAGAACAGAGCATACGGAAATCCAGGAATGGATTAAAGCAAAACAGAGAAACTGAAGCAAGACAGATATGCAGCTCCACAGCCTGGGTAGAACGTGACAATTACCAGTATTGTTATTGGATATTTAAAAAAATATATTTAATTATGAAAAAGAAGAAAATAAAGCCCACTAAGTGTCCCTGATAACAGTCCAGTAGGGTTAAATCCACCATCCATATCTGCAATAGATTTTACAATACTCATTGACTATATTTCAAATTATAAATACCGTATTTGCTCGATTATAAGACGAGGTTTTTTTCAGAGCAAATGCTCTGAAAAATACCCCTCGTCTTATAATCGGGGTCGTCTTATAGTCAGACCTCAAATAGGTCTGACTATGAGACGACTAAGATCAAGATCCCCCACTGCTGCAGGGGACCTGGATCCTCCTGTCTCCCCGACCCCCCCGCGCCCCACTTAGCGGTACTTCTGAGTCCCCGGTGTGTAGCTGGGGCAGCGTGTAGATGTCTACGCGATTCGCGTAGACAACTTCCGCTGCAGCAGGAAGGAGGTGTGGCTAGCAGCGGGGGTTGTCTGCGTCCATCGCGCAGACCTTCCCCGGCTGTCAGAGATCAGACATTTTAACCCCCTTAATGCCACTCTGCCTCCAGAAATGCCTTTTTAACCCTCTATACGCCACTCTGCCTCCTGAAACCTCCCTATATGCACATATGGCACATAGGGGGTCAAAAGGCATATCATGGGGCACAGTGACATATAGGGTTAAAAGGCAAATAGTTTAGATGCATTAACATTTACTGGTAAAACTTTTATCCTATAGGGTAGTCTTATATTCAGGCTTTTTCTCTTTTTCCTAAATTAATATTCAGATTTGGGGGGGTCGTCTTATAATCGAGCAAATACGGTACATCGGTAAACTTGAGCTATAAGGGACTATTAATGAAATTGATTTTTATCGGAGATTTCCCTTATATATATTTTATTATCTATATTTAAGAACTGTTATTTTTTATAGATTACCTAGAAGGCTGCTCATTCTCTCTGTAGAAAGAGCTTTTAGTCCCAGTAACCCATTGCTCTCTTCTTATTGCCTCCAAAAGCTGGTCATACTGCCTTCGAGAGCTGTCTTTACTTAGTACTTTATAAGCTTCATTCAGATGAACAAACTGTGAGTGCAGGAGTGGATTTGAAGGATCACTGTCAGGATGCAACTGAAATGAAAAGGTTGTAAACAATAAATATAATGCTATTGGTACTGCAATGTAAAGCACAAGAAATGAGCTGCAATGTAAAGCACAAGAAATGAGCTGCAGATTAGAGGAATAGTTGAGAAGGTGTGTGGGGATGAATTTAGTGAAAAAAAGAACAATTTAAATAAGTGACGGTTACAACTAATATTGATTCTCTGAAAGAAAATGCACCAGGTTATATGATTTTGAGTCATAACTCTACATTACATGCCTTTTGCCTTCTGATTTCTTACCCACTGTCCAATTTACATTAAAGTATCTTTATCTAAGCTGTAAAGATGGGCAGTGAGGCCCAACTCTTGGCAGCATGTCCATTAAACATCGCAACTGGTTAAAGCAGACCAATGGAGAAATAATGAGAAGAGCACTGAAAAGATTTGCAAAGAGGTACCTTCTTTGACTGTATAAAGAATGCTTTCTTAATCTCTGTCACTGTTGCCTTTCTTCCAACACCCAACACATCATAATAGTCTTTGGAGTCTGAACTGAAATATATAAAGACACTTTTATTAAAATATACTTAAGATACATAATCTAGTAGCATAACAAATCATCCACATCGAACCAGTGTCACCACTTGTGTGAATAAACAGAATATGTTCCATGGCTGTCCGTATGAAGGCTTGGAGGCTGGACACAGCATGCCTCTCCCGTGTTTATCCTGTATATTATTACAACTATCTTCAGGGGAGTGGACCAACCAAAATATGAATGACAAGACAAGCATGTTAAAAGTCTTGACAGCACTAAAACAAAAAATGGTAGCATGGCTGTTTACTCACCGTGTGTAGGTCCCTGCATAACGCTGAGCAGCTGTGGTGCAAAGCCAGAAATGATCCTTGAACAGCCCCCAACACAGCATTATAGTGGCATGTTTTGTCCTGTGGATGAAAATAATATTTCAATGGTCAAGCTACTTTAATATCAGCTGCTGCACCTTATTGTTTAATTCCGTAGTTTATCTTTTCAATTGTCACATATATTTATCTTTGCATGTCAGGGTTACCTGCTACTGTGAAGCTGACCATACTAGGGATCAAAGGTGAATTATTGGAAGAGGCTGTGTTAACTAGTTAAGCACCATACAGTCCAACTGTTAGGTTGACCTTCACGTGAATAATTGGTACACAAGCTTGTTTACTTTCATAGTAAGACTACGAGATGCAGTCCTTTGAAGTGAAAACCTGTTCTTTTCCGTGATGAAACCGTGTTTCACTACCTGGAGGTCTGATAGACGAACCTCGGTTTTCCAAGGCATGACATCTCGTCCAACATCAGTGCCTGCCCTCACAAATGGTCTTTTGGCTGAATGGGTACAAATTCCCACATACACACTCCACTTGTGGAAAGCTACAGTATAACCTCGGTAGCAGTGATTTATCTGAGGGTATTATTATTTACGGTATCCTACACAGTATCCCACAGACCAGCCCAAAATTGCTCACAAAGGGCCAATCCAACCTGGTCCAAGCAGGTCAGGTCAGAACAGACCTGTATGAACAACTTTGGACTGGCCCACGAAGAAAGGAATGTAGCAGGGTCACGTAATTCGAGATTACGTGACCCCACAAGTTGTCTGCTTGCAATAAGAATAGAAAGGAGCCAAGGAGGGGTAAGTGAGGGAAGGAAGAAGGGAAATTGGAAGGTGGGAAATGTGAGCATGTATGTCTATATAGGAGCATGGAAGTGTATGTGCGAGGGTATGTGAGCACTGATGTGTATGTGTAAGTCATACTTGCCAACGGTCCCAAATTTTGGGGGTTCTGTCCTGGCCTAAAAATAGTGCCTATGCACAGTGCATTCTCTGTCCCAGGACCCAGAAGGGGCATGTTGGTAAGTAAGGTGTAAGTGCATGTTTGCACGGATGTGTATGTGTGAGCATGAAAGTGTATGTGTAAGCGTGTGTGATCACGGATGTATGCATGTTAGCACGGATGTGTATGTGTGAGCACAGGTATGTGTGTTTAATAATGGGCGTGTAAGTTCGTGTGGCATGAGTGTGTAAGTCTGTGCAAATGTGAGTGTGTAAAAATGTGTGCCAGTGTATATGTGAGTTACCGGGGGAGAGGCCACATTTAATCATGAATAAGAGGTATAATATGTACAGAGGAGAGAGATAGGGTCAAAGACAAGGCATAATGAGAGTAGATTAACCCGAGATGGACAGAAAGGTGAGCGGTAATAAGAAATTGTGAGAAACGGGAAAGAAAAGGTGTGTTTGTGTTTTGAAAGTGTTTGTATATTAGAGCAAATATGTGTGTGCATGCAAGTGCAAACGTAAATCAGGGTGTTTATGTACGAGCAAGTGTGAATGTGGGTTCATATGTAAGTGTTTCTGGGCAGGGAGTTGTAATACTAGTGTATATGTGTATATTCTGATTACTGTTTTGGGCCTAAAGGGTATAGAATGAATAAAGACTGAGAACAGTGCTCAGACTGAGAGAAGACTACTGTGGCTGCATTCTGTGTGTGGGGTGAGTCCTGTGGATGCAGTCGGGGCAAGTCCCGTGTCTGTGTGTAATCTGAGTGCTCGGACAAATCCTGCGGGTGATCAACCTGGGTGCTGGGTAGGGATGGCTGAAATACCGTATTTGCTAGATTATAAGACAAGTTTGACTACTCCTCTATATTCGAGACCCTCTTCTAATCAGACCTCAAATAGAGGTCTGACTACAAGACTAAGATCCAGATCCCCAGCAGCGCTGCAGGGGACCTGGATCCTCGTCTCTGGCAGACTCCGCTGCTGCCAGCACTTCCACAGGGGCTTCTATGGTGGAACACCGGAAGGTCTTGTGATGCTGGTGCTCCGTCATAGAAGCCCCCGGCGTAAGTACTGGCCATATGCCCCCCAAGTATGAGATGCCACTGTGGTGAACTTCTGCCAAAATGGGGGTGCTTTCGCTGACATCTTCTCCCCAGGGATAGAGCAGTCACCTTCCTCATAGTGCCACTAGTGTCCACCCTTCCCTCTCAGGAGCACCCGTTTAATTATTCTGATCAGCTGAGCCATGTATGAGTCTCGACTCATTCCAGTTCCCGAAACGCCCCTCAACCCTCCATTGAACCTTATGTCCTTGGCACCTTCATAGTACCTGGTGTGGTACTATAAAGAAAGAAAACAAGCGTAAATGTGCCCCTTATTTGTTAATCCAGTATCTGGTTTTAATAAACCCCAGGCCAGCACTACAGATGCTCTGCCTCCAGATTGTTTGGTGGCTTCTAATGGGACTAAAGTTGACCTACAGGTATTTGAAAAAGCTCTACGTGCTAGGGCTAGGAGAACTTACCACAGATCTGGATACTGCCTCTCAACAGTCCTAGGAGCATCCAGATGCTGCTCCTTGAGGAGGGGGTACTGTCAGGATTCCACCCTGCCAACCTGGACTATGTAATATTTATACATTGTCATGTCTACCTCCAGCCACTATTGGCCACTCTTGCTTCTCAGGAGCAAGTAATATTTATATATTGTCATATCTACCTGCAGCCACTATGTAATATTTATACATTGTCATTTATACTTTGCAGCTACTGCATTAAACCATGCAAGGTCAATGACGCCCAGCTCACTAATCAGTGTGATAAGTAAAAAAAAAAATAAAAAAATTTAAATATGGTAACATGTAAAAATAATTCCCCACTGTCACCAAAAAAGTATATATATATATATATATATATATATATATATATATATACCATATTGGCTCGGATATAGGCCGCCACCGTATAAAGGACGCACCCTAAAAGTTTGGTGCTTTTTCAAAGAAAAAGTTTTTTTCTTTAAAAAAGCACCAAAAAAACATGCTGCCACTCTGTCTCCCCCCCCGAGATATGCTGCCACTGTCCCCCCCCCCGAGATACGCTGCCACTGTCTTCCTCCCCCCGAGATATACTGCCACTGTCCTCCTCCCCCCCCGAGATATGTTGCCACTGTCCTCCCCCTCCCGGGATATGCTGCCACTATCCTCCTCCTCCTCCCCCCCGAGATATGCTGCCACTGTCCTCCCCCCCCCGAGATATGCTGCCACTGGCCCCCCCGAGATATACTGCCACTGCCCCCCCCCGAGATATGCTGCCACTCTGCCCCCCCCGACTTACCAGAGCAGACTCCCGGGTGTCTTGCGGGGCCGGCGGGGGACATCTATGCAATACGCGTATACAACTTCCGGTGCCGGCACTCAGCGGATGTGCTGGCACCGGAAGTTGTATGCGCGTATTGCGTAGATCTCCCCCGCCGGCCCCGCAAGACACCCGGGAGTCTGCTCTGGTAAGTCTTGGGGGCAGAGGTAAAACGCATCGTGCGGACGGTCACAGGCTGCGGCGATGCGGGTAAACAACCTCCGATGCCGGGACATCTGCACGATGTGCTTTAACAATCTCCCTTGCCGGGACTCCCCCCGTGGGAATTCCCGGCAAGGGAGATTGTTAAAGCACATCGTGCAGACGTGCCGGCAGCAGAGGCTGTTTACCCGCATCGCCGCAGCCGGTGACCCTCCGCACGATGCGCTTAGACAACCTCCCGTGCCGGCACCCCCCCTGTGGAAAGTGCTGGCAGGGGAGGCTGTCTGAGCGTATCGGAGAGTAGGATACAGGTCCCCTGCACCGCTGCGGGGATTTGTATCCTAACCCCGCTGCCTGCCTGCGGCCTAACCCTGAATATAGGCCGCACCCCCACTTTAAAGACTTAAAGTGGGGGAAAAAAGTGTGGCCTATATTCGAGCCAATACGGTAATATATAATTATATATAAGTTTTTTATGAGCAAGCCCAACAATTCAGGCTATATCTTCACAAAAATTCCCGCATGGAAAGAGTTAAAATATTGGCATTATAAATGTCTAGCTTTAAAAAAATGTATGATAAGATGGCCGGCTTCAAATATGTCCAAAATATGGGACGTGGGCACAGACTGACGCACCTCACAAAGGTGGCCTTTCACCTCCCAACCATGCATGTGGGGTATCACTGCACTCAGGAGATGTTGCTGAACATATATGGGGTTTTGTTTGGCAGTGACATATAACAGGAGTGGTAAATTCATACCTGAAGTACAACGTGTGTGAAAAAAATACAAAATGTTTTACTACCATATAGTTTGACAAAGGCTGGTGGTAGAATTAGTGCATGTAAAGGGTTAAAATACCAGCTTTTAAAACACCTTCAAAAATATATGGTTTGATGGGGTAAATTGCATTGGCCGGCTTCAAAGATACCCGAAATAGCACATGGGGCAAAATGACCAGCTTTGGGGGAAAAAGTGAGAAAAAGTAATTTTTTTTCAAAAAGCACCATATTTATCATTTTTTTAAAATAGTAAATAAGATGATATGATACAAATAATGATATATATACAGAAAGCCCTGTTTGTCCTGAAAAAAAACCAATATATAATGTGTGTGGATGCACAAAATGAGAAAGAAAAAAATTACAGCTAAACAGCAACACTGAAAAATGTTAAAAGAGCCTTTGTCCCAAAATGTACTACGAGTAAGAAACGGTCTTGTCAGTAAGGGGTTAATGTTGCCCTTAAGCAAATGTTGTTCACAGCCCTTCTGGAGAACCAATACAAGTGGGATGTCTGCTCAAGAAACACAACGTCCTCAAACCATAATGTTTCTCCAAAGAGGTGTTGAGAGTGAGGTGCCAGCTCTTTTTGGACCACATCCTGGACTTGAAACTACTTTGGGTTGTGTCTGTCCTGATGGAAGGACACATGTGTACTTGCATGTGTTGGAATGGCTCAGAGAATATGACAGGGAACAACATGAGGTGCAAAAGCCCTAACCCCAGTGACAGTCAGAGGTGTACAGATGTGAGGTGACAGTACCCCATTCCCAGTGGCAGACAGAATTGCAGACCAGTAGAACGGAAAAGCCCCATTCCCAATGGCAATTGGTGGTGGAGGTATGCGATATGCAAGTACCCCATTGCTAGCAGCAGCCGAAGGTGCAGCGACATGAGGTAACAGAACCCCTTGTACAGTGAAAGCCCCTTCTCCACCAACAGCCAGAGATGCAGAGATGTGTGGCAGATGAGTCCTATCCCCAGCGGCAGTCAAAAGTGTATGGATGCAAGGTGACACTGTCAAATCTCCAACGTCAGCCAAGGGTTCCGGGATGTGAGGCACAGGACCACCATTGCCAACAGCAAAGGGAAGTCCAGGAATTCATATCAAAATTATCTTGAGCAGCCAGAAGGTATACAGGATTGCGAGGAAATGAAGCCTAGTCTGCAGACAATTTTGCATAGACTGTGTTTCATCCATAAGGGACCTCCAATACTGGCAGTGCAACAGGGACCATAAGGAGATCCAGGTCCCAGCAATACTTGTAGTGCAACCCAGTGGCCATTACATAAGCATGAAATCAGATAGAGGGAAATAAACACGGATAAACACATATCCCATGTACTACACTTATTCTATTCTAATTGCTTTGGAACAATCCCAGCCCCCAAGATACAGGGGCTGGGCACCTTCATCACAGGTTCACACAAACATCATCCATGCAGGACACTCCAAGGTCCCTTTTCCTTATTCACCCATGGGTTCAGAGGCCAGAGCGTCCCAACTGGTACCTGGGCAGGGTTTCATATCAATATGCTTCTGGCCCCCCGCTACATATGGGTAGCCTCCTCGATTAATCCAGAAACACTTCTCGATTGCATGATCATCATAGAGCACTCCACAGACAGGATGTCCACGGAACTCATGCTATATTCACGGTCTGTGGCTGCCTGCAGTCTTGGCTGCTCAGCACCTACCCCATTATCTTCCATGTCCACTCACAAACCCCAGTCCATGGAGTAAATATACACCTCTGGGAAAACTCTCAATACTGCAATGTTGCAAATTCTTACACATCCTGTGCCTAATGGGACACAGGGTGCATGTAGTTTGGGATTTGGTCATAATTAATAGTCTCAGGCAGATATTAATCCATTATTCAATAGCATCAGGGAGGCATCTGATTGGCCCCAAATTTATTCTGCAACAACCTAAAGCATACAGCCAAAATTATTAAAAATCTTCAGCGTAAAGAAAAACAAGGTGTCCTGGAATTGATTGTTTGGCCCCCAAAGAGCCCTGATCTCAACATCATTGAGTCTGTTTGAGAACAGATGAAGAGAGAACAAAATGCAACTGAGGGAATTGTGGTTAGTTTTCCAAGAAGTCTGGAACAACCTACCTGCTAGTTCCTTAAAAAAACTGAGCGCAAGTGTACCTAAATTAATTGATGCTGTTTAGAAGGTTGGTCGCACCAAATATTGATTTGATTAAGATGTTTCTTTTATTCACTCACTTACATTGCATTTTGTTAAATGATAAAAGCAAAACTATTAACATGTCTATTTTTGAAAGCATTACTTTACAGCATTTTTCACATATGCCTATAACTTTTGCACATTATTGTGTGTATATATACATACATATATATATTTATTATGTTATTAACGCACTCATTATTAGGTACACCTTGCTAGTACCGGGTTGGACCCCCTTTTGACTTCAGAACTGCCTTCAGTCTTCGTTAGAATACATTCTCAGGAATATTTCCAGCATCTTGTAGATTTTGGTCCATATTGACATGATGGCATCACGCAGTTGCAACAGATTTGTTGGTTGCACATCCATGATGTGAATCTCCCGTTCCACCACATCCCAAATGTGCTCTATTGGATTGAGATCTGGTGACTGTGGAGGCCATTGGAGTACAGTGAACTCATTGTCATCTTCAAGAAACTAGTTTGAGATGATGTGAGCTTTGTGACATGGTGCATTATCCTGCTGGAAGTAGCCATCAGGAGATGGGTACACTGTGGTCATAAAGGGATGGACATGGTCAGAAACAATACTCAGGTAGGCTGTCGCGTTTTAACGATTCTCAGTTGGTACTAAGGGGCCCAAAGTATGCCAAGAAAATGTCCCCCACACCATTAAACCACCACTAGCAGCCTAAAGTTAAAGTGATACAAGGGGGATGGATCCATGCATTCATGTTGTTTACGCCAAATTCTGAATGTCGCAGCTGAAATTGAGACTCAATAGACCATGCAACCTTCTTCCAGTCTTCCATTGTCCAATTTTGGTCTGTGCGAATTGCAGCCTATTTCCTTTTCTTAGCTAACAGGAGTGCCACCTGGTGTGGTCTTTTGCTGCTGTAGCCCAACTGTTTCAAGGTTCGATGTATTGTGCTTTCAGAGCTGGTATTCTGCATACCTTGATTGTAACAAGTTGTTATTTGAGTTACCGTTGCCAGTAATCTGAAACCAGTCTGCCTCCTCCTCTCCATTCTCCTCCGACATCAACAAGGCATTTTCGTCCACACAACTGCCGCTCACTGGATATTTTCTCTTTTTCGGACCGTTCTCTGTAAAGCCTAGAGATGGTTGTGCGTGAAAATCCCAGTAGATCAGCAGTTTCTGAAATACTCAGACCAGCCCGTCTGGCACCAACAACCACACCACGTTCAAAGTCACTTACATCCCCTTTCTTCCCCATTCTGATGCTCGGTTTGAACTTCAGCAAGTTGCCTTGACCACGAACTTATTTGGTGTGTGCAAGCCGGCTGCCTAAAAAAATTAAAGCAGCTGGCATGCACACACGGCCGTCTTACCACCTCACCTCGCGGCTACACTACGTGAAGGTTGGTCTGCCAGCCCAACCAGTTATTAGGTGGCCAGCTTGCGCACACCGCGCACACACGCACACTGCAGTGCGGCGGGCCGCATGTTGGGCGTCCCTGACCTAGGCGCCAGGACAAAATGGCGACCTAGGATTTGTCGAGCCCTGACCCAACTTATATGTATACCATAGAAAACTGTATCTCTGCTTCCAGTAATCATACGCAATTTAACCCTTTCAGTGGACTTGAGGAGACGACAATCACTTATGCAATCACTTGAACCTTTTCTGCAGTGTAGTCAACAGGCAGCCATCTTGCCGTACCCAGAGTAAGTCTTGCATTTTCAACAGAATTCACAAGATCTCTGTTTAAGAGGAAAGTTGGTTGTTTAATGTTAAATATACTGCTGTACTTAGGTAATGATCAGCCCATGGAGCGGACAGTGTAATATGCATGCTACCATAGTAACAGATTACTTTTTGGCAGAATTAAAGTCTGAGAATGCTGCTAGATGATCCATTGCTGTGATCATGAATTGTGATGTAACTGGTGCCTGCTACTTTAAAACACCTCCTCAATTAAAAATATTGTTCAAAAGTAAAAAATCTGTTTTTTTATGAGGTTTGTTCTTTGGGGAATGTGTGATGAAATAAGACACATTGCTACTGATTATGCATAAGCTATTATCTGTAGACACTCTGTTTCATTATTCCTTTATGTCCTTTAGGTATGGAGATGACTATGTTGGGATAATGGCCAATAGTTTCACATAACTGATGATTACACAGTTATGCAAAATGGCGTCAGACCCTCTTGAGAACTCCCGGCTGGTACTGCATTAAACTAGGGATGCACCGATCGGTGGCCAAAATATATCGTATTTGCTTGATTATAAGACAAGGTTTTTTTCAGAGCAAATCCTCCCCAGAGGGGCGTTTGCTTGCAAAAGTCTGATTTAGAGACAATGCAGCGACCTCAAAGCAGAACTCCACGATATTCTGTGATCAGAACAACATCATAAGAAACCATCTGGACTTAAGGAGTTCCCACAGGCCTACTTATTGGAGAAACTCGTGAGTGAGGGTCCTGTGTTTAAGTCCGTTTGTTTTTAAGAACTGTTTGCCTGTTTTATTTTTCTTTTGTATGTCTTGTTTTTTGTAATTCTGGCACTGTGTAATCTTTGTCTTTTTGTTATTAAAATATTCATAATCCAAGTCTGTCTTTGGGCTCTAGTATCGATATCCACAAACCCTAAGAGAGGATAACACGTTACCGTATTGTTATTGAGTTCTACAGGATATATATATATGTTGTTTGCCCGGGGTGGGTTGATATATATATAGAGATAAAGGTTCTAATTCGGATTTCTCACGAATCCGGTATCAAAATCGTGAGTGGTGGCAGACTACCTGGGGGGATACAGGCAGGATTTGGGGGTTAATTTGGTGTAACTTATGCCTTGTTAAGGGGTCAAGTTAGTAAATCCAGAGGCCTGGTGCTATTAACCCCTTCATGCCCACGCCCTCCACACAGTCACGGCTTGGCAAGTAGTCCTGACCGTGACACCCTGCATCGCTGCAGGGGACCTGGATCCTCCTGTCTTATGCCCTCCTCCCTTACGGGAGTCCCTGGTGTGTTGCCGGGGCAGCGTGTACACGTCTACACGATTTGCGTAGACAACTTCCGCTGCAGACGGAAGGAGGTGCGGTTAGCAGCGGGGGTTGCCTGCGTCCATCGCGCAGACCTTCCCCGGCTGTCAGAGATCAGAGTTCCGCGCATCGGTGCAGGGAATTCTCTGACAGTCGGAGGGTGTAAGCGCGATGGACGTATGGAAAACCCCCTCCCTCCCACAAAGAAAGAAGGATCCCTTCCCTCGCAAACATATAAGCCACTGTGTCCCCAATAAAGCAACAGTCTAACAGACTAACCTTTCTAATTCCCCTTTCCCCCTCTCTGACCACCACTTCCTTTCCTGATCTCTAATCTTGCCTCATACTCGCCCCCTTGCACCCCATCCCCGCCTAACCAGAGACCTCAGCTCTATTAACCTTCAGGACTTCTCAATCGATTTACTCCCTCTCCACTCTCCAATCTCAAACATGTCATGCCCTAACAACGCTACCCCTGTCTATAACTCCACTCTCACATCTGCTCTTGAACATGTAGCACCAGTTACTACTCGCTCCTCACGACGTTCACATTTCCAACCCTGGCACACGACTGTAACCCGACACCTACGACGATGTTCCTGCACTGCCGAACGTAGTTGGCGAAAGTCTAATTCCATCTCTGACTTTCTGCACTATATATTTATGCTAAGTTCCCACTAGTCTGCTCTTAACCTTGCTAAAGAAACCTATTTCACCTCCCTCATCTACTCCCTGTCCCAAAACCCTAAGCGACTCTTTAATACTTTCGATTCCCTGCTTCTACCGAACCCTTCTACCCCTTCCACTAACCTTAATGCATCTGACTTTGCTACATTCTTCAATAATAAAATTCAAACTATCAGAGATGACATATCTGCACAGTCACCTCCCTGCCCTCACCCTCCCTATGACTATGCGCCCCCCTACCCACTGACCTCTTGTCCCCTTACTACAGTAACTCATTTCTCTGCTGTCACTGAAGAGGATATACATGCTCTTCTTCTTTCCTCTTGTCCAACCACATGCCCCCTTGACCCCATCCCACCCAGTCTCTTTCATCTACCCTTGTCCCCTACTCTAACTCATATCTTCAACCTCTCCCTCACTACTGGATCTGTCCCATCGTCCTTCAAGCATGCTACCATTACCATTGAAAAAGTCCTCCCTCGACCCGACTGGTCTCTCCAACTACCGTCCCATCTCTCTGCTTCCTTTCACCTCCAAGCTTCTTGAAAGAATTGTTTATATACAACTAACTACGTTTCTAGGCTCCAACTTCCTGCTTGACCCTCTTCAATCTGGTTTTCGCCCTCGACACTCTACTGAGACCGCCCTTACTAAAGTTGATAATGACTTACTCACTGCTAAATCCAAGGGCCACTACTCCATGCTAATCCTACTGGACCTTTCTGCTGCTTTTGACACTGTGGATCACCCTCTTCTCCTTCAAATGCTTTATGATCTTGGCCTCCATGATACTGCTCTATCATGGCTCACTTCCTACCTCTCTGATCGTACCTTCAGCGTCTCTGTCTCCAGTAATACTTCCCCTCCCCCTCTCAGTTGGGGTACCCTAAGGCTCAGTTTTAGGACCCCTTCTGTTCTCTCTTTACATTTCCTCCCTTGGCAAACTGATCTCATCCTTTCAATACCACCTGTACGCTGATGACACCCAGATCTATCTATCCTCCCCTGATCTCTCTCCCTGTCTTAGATCGTGTAACTAACTTCCTTGCATCTGTCTCTACCTGGATGTCTGAATGTTTCTTGAAACTTAACCTCTCCAAAACTGAACTCCTCATCTTCCCTCCATCCCTCCAATGCTAAGATTCCCCCATCTATCTCCCTCAATGTTAATGGTGCCATCATCTCCCCGTCTACTCATGCACGCTGTCTTGGTGTCACCCTTGACTCCGACCTTTCGTTCACACCCCATATTCAGTCTGTCTCTAAAAACTGTCGCCTCCATCTTAAAAACATCCGTGCCTTCCTAACACAGCATGCCACTAAGGCTCTTGTCCATGCCTTGATTATCTCCCGTCTTGACTACTGTAACTCTGTCTTAGCCGGTCTCCCTCTTAACCGTCTCACCCCTCTACAATTCACCACGAATGCTGCTGCCAGACTTATCTTCCTCTCACATTGCTTTACTGACGTCTCTCCCCTCTGTCAGGCTCTTCACTGGCTGCCTGTGCGCTTCAGGATTCGTTTCAAAATCCTCACTCTTACTTTCAAAGCCCTTCACAGCGGTTCCCCTCCCTACATCTCCTCACTCATCTATAAATACGCTCCTAACCGGTCTCTCCGCTCATCCAATGATCTCATTCTATCCTCTCCTCTGATTTCTAGCTCCCATGCCCGTTTACAAGATTTCTCAAGGGTTCCCCCTATCCTCTGGAATGCCCTCCCCCGGTCTATCCATCTCTCCCCCTGCCTTTATTCCTTCAAAAAAATCCTTCAAGACTTACTTCTTTAAGGATGGTTACAACATAGCATACTAATGCCCTCCCATATTCCTTTTGCTCACCTTTCCTACTCCCTCTCCTGCAATACTTTTACTGGTCTATCCCTAACGGCACTTTTACCAATTGTGTAATACACCCTAACTCCATCTAGACTGAAAGCTCGTTTGAGCAGGGCCCTCCTCACCTGTTGTCTCTGTTAGTCAATTTGTTATGTTACATACTACTTGTTATGTCCTGTCTACCCATTGTACAGCGCTACGGAATTTGATGGCGCTATATAAAACAATAAATAATAATAATAATAATAACTGAAAACAGGGAAAACGGACCGTGAGCAATGACATAACTCACTAAGAAACAGGCCTGGTGCATCACAACGTGCCCAAGGCCCCTGCTTCCAACCAAGCAACAGCAACCCCCAAGGGGCAAAAAAAGGCACAAATCTCCCATAACGATTTATGGATACCAGCGGAAAAGAAAACAACCCGCCACCCACAAACGACGAAAAGCAAACCTCCCTCTCATTCCTCCACAACACACCTCCCCCTGTAAAAACATATAAATATATATATATATAAATAAAAATTATTTTTGCCTTACATAATGCGAAAATACCTCTAAAGCAATCCCCACCCTCAGGACCCTCAGCAGATGGTCAAAGCATCAGGAGGAAATTGGTTATTGACTGTAAGACACGAGGGCGGGAATACCAAGCAAACTGCAGCATAATGACAGTCCCAAAAATAACGTAAAAAAACATAAAAGACCAGAAAAACAAAGAAGTAGGTCCCAACCAAAACCACGCACCAGAGCCTTAGATGGAAAGGAAAGGGCCCAACTCTAAAGATGGAAAACATAAGCATGGGCCTGGGGACAGCCAAAGGCATCACTGCGCCCCCCCCCGGAACGGCAAAGAACACGAACCCCCAACCTACGTCTGTACAAGCATACCCCCGGGACCTTCACAGGGCCCCTTTGAAGAAATCACTCCTCTGCGGCCGCAGCGTCAGGAACCACCGATGTCACCCTCCTGCGCTGAGTAGCTCTGCCTGTCACCATCGCCTTCCGACTTGAAGACTTTGGATGCCTAGATTCAGCTCCACGCTCCCGTGGTAACTCAAGTCTGCAATCAGAATATCTGATAAGTGCAAATCCTGTAGGAAAGCTGATAACTCCTGATGGTATAAGGTAGTGGCCCCAGACCGTACATTGAGGTTGAAGGGGTAACCCCAAAAATATTGCATTCCACACCACTGGAGCTCGATAGTGAGAGGATGTAGCTCTCTACGGGCCTGGAGGGTGATGTCTGAGAGATCCTGATAAAAGGTGATGCCAGATCCATTGTAGGTCCAGGAATCCACCTCCCTCACCCGGCGCATAATCTGCTCCTTCAGATGGAAGTCTGCGATACAACATATCACATCCCTCTGTGGTGATGTCAAGGGACCTCTGTCCGCTGAACAACAAGGTACAACCACCGCCCCGCTGTGGGATTCGCGGGAACTCAAGGGCGAAGCTGCCTTATGGTCCTCAGGTGTCTGCGAGGCCAACACCGCTGGTGTGCAAAAGTACTCCCTGAGACACGGCGCGGACGAAGCAGCACCATACCCAGAAGTCGACTGGGTCGAGGACTGTCGTTTGTTGCGTGCCATCGTCGCAAATTATAGCGTGTAGGTGCTAACTGGGTGACCGATGGAGCTCAAGTCTCAAGCGTCCATTTCCCCAACAGCTAGCCACGCCTCCTTATTTTTAATAAATCTGTGGTTATTTAATTTTTTTTAAAGATGGGGGGGCATTTTCAGTTTCAGCCAAGTGAATGCTTAATTGTAGGTTTCTGTCCTAGACTAGAGGATCACAAAAGACATCTTTAAATTTAATGCATGTTATCGCCCTAATAAATGTCGATATCAAATTATTTTCAGCGATATTGGCAAACAGATTAAAACATTTACTACATATTCTGATCCATCCAGACCAAGTGGGGTTTGTCCCAGGGGGAGACTCGACTAATAATATAAGACGATTGATTGATGAACTAGATTATGCTGAAAACTTTGGATGTCCCCTCCTGACTCTGTCATTAGAGACAGAGAAGGCTTTTGACAGGGTCAGCTGGAGCTTCCTTAAGGCCGCTCTCCGACAGAATTTCGGGTTGGTTTTACTCTGCAATTATATCTCTTTATTCAAATCCTAGCGCACGAGTGGTAGGTCAGGGGCTTTGTTCCAGTTGGTTCGACCATTAGAACGGCACCAGACAGTGGCTGCCCTTTATCACCAATTCTATATATTCTCACTTTAGAACCTTTTGCCAGGAGAGTACACGATAATCACGATATAACGGGTATCTTGATCGATAGGATGAATTTAAAATCTCACTTTATGCTGATGATGTGATTTCTCTAACAAACCCTATAATTTCAGTGAAACATTTATTACAGGAGGTGGACAGGTTTAGTTTAGTTTCCAACTATAAACTAAACTTAGATAAAACCATAGTCTAAGCTAAAAATATCAGTCGTCAAAGTAGGGATAAATTACATGACTATTTCTCTCTAAATACAAAAGTACAAGAATTTGAATATCTTGGGATTCTTATCCCTGAAAAAACAGATAATATTGTAGAAATTTTTTTTACACCTATTAAGAATATCAAACCAACTTATGAGAGACTGGCAAAAAGTAGAGCTTTTGTGGTGGGGCAGAGTAAACGCTATTAATTCTTACATAATGCCAAAATGGAATTACCTATTCCAAATGTTACCATTAAAATTTCCACAGAGCTGGCTTACGATACTACATACCTCCTTTATAAATTATGTTTGGAAGGGGAAGATACCTAGAATAAATATTAAACAGATGGGCGCCCGTATTAGAGATGGAGGTATGTAGTCTTAGTTGTTATAATAATTGGTTTCTTTCTGCTCTTGATCTAATTTTCGCTAAAATGGCTTAGCACATGAAAGTAAGGTCATTCCATATGTTAAGAGTCCTTGAGTTGATCTTCGTACTGTCTTACCTCTAACAAAGGTGCCGATCATCTTTTGTCTCTATGTTAATACGTTGTGACTGTCTATGTTTTTATATTTAAAACAAAATAAAGACTATTTGAAATATTAAAAAAAAAAAATGTAATGCATGGCTGCCGTCAATTAAACAGCTCTAGCTGCCTGGGATGTTAAAATATGCCAACAAAACTATATATTTTTAGAAACTACACCCCCAGCTGCAGCAAATGAGGTTTTATTCGTATTTGTATCACAACTCTGACGAATAAGTGAATATCACACTTATTCCAATAAAATGTTTTTAAAAAGGCCCAAAATATAAAAAGTTTATAAGTACTAAAATTAGCGATGTATCTTCCCAAAAGTACTGGCAATGGAAAAAGAGTTAAAATACTAGCATTTAAACTACCCATGGGGCGTTTGCTTTAAAAAAAAATGTATGGTTTGATGGGGCAAATTGAATTGGCCAGGTTCAAAGATGTCCCAAATAGGGCAAAGGCGCAGGCTGACCAGATGTCAAAATTGAGTATAGAAAAAAAAGCGCACCTCCCAAATATGGCCTTTTAGCCCCCAAACAACCCAACAACTGTATCACTGTACTCAGGGGATGTTGCCGAACACATATTGTTGTGTTGTTTGACGGTGACATATACCAGGAGCTATGAATTCATACCTAAAATATGTGTATGAAAAAAACACACAACAAATGACTACCACAAAATTTACCAAAGCCTGGTGGTGGAATTAGTGCATAGAAATAGTTAAAATACCAGCATTTGAAATACCCTGGGGTGTCTAGTTTTCAAATGTATATGGCTTCGTTGGCTAAACCGAATTGGGTGGGTTCAAAGATGTCCCAAATAAGCATGGGCACGGGATCACCAAATGTCAAAGACCAACTTGCACACATCCCAAATGTGTCTCTTTGGCACCCAAACAACCAGGGAAAACCTATGCATGGGTGGTATCACTGCACTCAGAAGATGTTGCTGAACATATATTGGGGAGTTGTTTGACAGTGACATATACATTCACACAGTTGTGCTCAAAAGTTTGCATTCCCTAGCAGAAAATGTGAAATGTTGGCATTGGTTTTGAAAATATGACTGATCTTATTTAAGGCTAGTGATCATATGAAGCCATATTTGTTTGTCTCCTTTTTAAATCATAATGTTAACAGATATCACCCAAATAGCCTTGATCAAAAGTTTACATACCCTTGACCGTTTGGCCTTGTTACAGACACACAAGGTAACACACGCAGGTTAAAATGGCAATTAAAGGTTAATATCCCACATCTGTGGCTTTTTAAATTGCAATTAGTGTCTATATAGTCAATGAGTTTGTTAGCTCTCACGAGGATGCACTGAGCAGGCTAAATATTGACCCATGGATAGCAGAAAAGACAAACTACCTGCGTAATAAGTTAATGGAACTTTCTAAAGATGGGAAAAGGATATAAAATGATATCCAAAGTCTTGAAAATGCCAGTCAGCACTGTTCAATCATGGAAAATATGGGGAGCTCTACAAAGAAACCTCAAGAGAAATACAGGCTGCTCTGGAAAAAGACGGTGTGATTATTTCAAGGAGCATAATACGACGATACTAGAACAAAAATGAGCTGCATAGTCAGGTTGCCAGAAAGAAGCCTTTACTGTGCCAATGCCTCAAAAAAAGCCTGGCACACTGTAATTTGGAGTGACGAAAACAAAATAGAGCTTTATGGTCACAACCATAAGCGCTATCTTTGGAGAGGAGTCAACAAGGCCTATAGCGAAAAGAATTACTGTGAAGCATGGTGGTGGCTCGCCGACGTTTTGTGGGTGTGCGAGCTCTAAAACACAGGGAATCTTGTGAAAATTCATGGCAAGATTATTGTAGCATGTTATCAGAAAATACAGGCAGATAATTTGAATTCTTCCCCATGGACGCTGTGCATGGGACTCTCCTGGACTTTCCAGCACGACAATGATCCCTAAGCACAAGGCCAAGTTGACCCTCCAATGGTTACAGCAGAACGAGGTAAAGGTTCTTCAGTGGCCATTACAGTCTCCTAACCTTAATAGCCACTCTGGGGAGATTTCAAATGTGTGGTTCACGCAAGACGACCAAAAACTATGCATGACCTGGAGATATGTTGCCTGCAAGAATTTGGAGCATTTGGACAACTATTACAAAAGAACACTGTCATTGATGCTAAAGGGGGCAATATACAATATTACGAACTAAGGGTATGTAGACTTTTGAACAGGGGTCATTTCATTTTTTGCTTTGTTGCAATGTTTTGTTTTATGATTGTGCCATTCTGTTATAATCTACAGTTGAATATGAATCCCATAAGAAATAAAAGAAATGTGCCTGCTCATTAATGTCTTCTTTAAATATGGTACATATATATATACCGTATTGGCTCGGATATAGGCCGCCCCCGTATATAGGCCGCACCCTAAAAGTTTGGTGCTTTTTTAAAGAAAAAGTTTTTTTCTTTAAAAAAGCACCAAAAAAAACATGCTGCCACTCTGTCCCCCCCCCCGAGATATGCTGCCCCTGTCCTCCCTCCCCGAGATATGCTACCACTGTCCTCCCTCCCCGAGATATGCTACCACTGTCCTCCTCCCCCCCGAGATATACTGCCACTGTCCTCCCCCCCGAGATATACTGCCACTGTCCTCCCTCCCCGCGATACGCTGCCGCTGTCCTCCCTCCCCGCGATCCGCTGCCGCTGTCCTCCCTCCCCGCGATCCGCTGCCCTCCCTCCCCGAGATCCGCTGCCCTCCCTCCCCGAGATCCGCTGCCCTCCCTCCCCGAGATCCGCTGCCGCTGTCCTCCCTCCCCGCGATACGCTGCCGCTGTCCTCCTCTGCCCCCCCTCCTCGACTTACCGGAGCAGACTCCCGGGTGTCTTGCGGCGCCGGCGAGGGACATCTACGCAATACGCGTATGCAACTTCCGGTACCGGTACCGGAAGTTGCATGCGCGTATTGCGTAAATGTCTCCCGCCGGCCCCGCAAGACACCCGGGAGTCTGCTCCGGTAAGTCGGGGGTGGGCAAAGGTAAAACGCTTAGATAACCTCCCGTGCCGGTACTCCCCCCCGTGGGAAGTGCTGGCAGGGGAGGCTGTCTGAGCGTATCAGACAGTAGGATGCAGGTCCCCTGCACCGCTGCGGGGGATCTGTATCTTAACCCCGCTGCCTGCCCGGCGCCCGGGACTGAATGTCCCGGGCGTCGGGCGCTAGACCCCGAATATAGGCCGCACCCCCACTTTAAAAACTTAAAGTGGGGGAAAAAAGTGCGGCCTATATTCGAGCCAATACGGTATATATATATTATTCTGGTCTTGAGTAATGCATAATTTAATGGGTGAAGGGGATTTGGTAGAAGTCTCACTAATTCACTATGCATTAAACTTGTGCATTCGGATTTGTATGAATTTAAAAAAAAAAATTGTACGAATGTTCAAAAATGAGGAGGGACCCTCAATGAAACAAACTAAAATTAAACAGAAAGCTTGTTTGCATTTCATAGTTTGTTTTACTCTCACGCTCTCTCAATGTCTGCCTACCTACTCCACCAACTCTTTTTCTTCAGGTCCACTTGTTCTTCTGCATTCTTTCTTGATCCACTTCCCCCCGCTATCCAAACCAGACCTCCCAGAGCGCCCTGTTGCAGAAGTACCATACCACGTCAGAAATAATAGATTTGTGGAGAACGAAAAGCATTTCCGTAACTCTATTTCTCTGGGAGCCCATCTGCATTATTTTGGTCTCTTGGAGTACTTCTGCAAAAGGGAGGAGCCATGGTGTACCCCATAAGAACAGCTTCTTTTATTTCTCCAATCAGTGGAGAGGCTGTGCACAGAGTTGCCGCCCTTTTGCAGAACAGCTCAGGAATGCCTGGATAATGCAGAAGCGGACCAAAAGAGAACAAAGAAGGCATAATAGAGAAGAAGCAAGACAAGGAATTAAGCTGCAAAAAAGGAGACAGGGAGGTGAATGTTGTTGGAGAAGAAAAGGAGTCATTCAGAGTGTGAGAGATAGTGAGGTGTGTATGAGAGAGCGTGGGAGGGTAACAATGGATGCTGTTTCTGAATTGAAAAAGCTCTCCAAGTTTCGTACAATCCCAAAGGCCAGGAAACAAATGGACCGAAGATTAAATTAAAAATGTAATTTTTTGGCCAAGTCTATTATGCATTACACTGAGCCCACCATGTTCTTCTTACTGCAAAAGCTTCATAATGTACAGTGAAGTCAAGGAGACAAATTCTTAATTACACAACTGGAAGCCGACTTGTATATGATGCTACGTTCTTGATTTTATAATGACACCCTTTTATCAGCCTACCCTTAGAAGCCAACAGACAGATAATTGTGTTATCAACATGTCCCAATCCTGGTTTGATTTATAAACCAAGAGTAGCACTACAGCCTCTAGCTTTCCATCTAAAGCAAGCCTCAGGACACAGAGTACGTAGTTATAAGAGCGAAACCACCTGACAACAACGTCGACTCTCATTGGCCATAAGCAACTTATAGACGTTTCAATTAACAAGCCTCTACTCGATTAGGCCGTTAGGGGCTGCCGGTCAAGTTCTTCCTGTTGGCATGACGTATTCGCACCCTCTTCCATTACATTTTATAACATCAATGTGATTGTACGATTTATTTCACCGGCGCCCTCTGTAGGTAGAATGGGAGCTACACGTTGACCGTAACCTTCTTGTACAAAAACTTGGTGCACCTTTATCACTAATTAAAGGTTACGAAGCTACTATTATATATTCATAGCAATCGCTGTTACCGGCTTAGGAGCAAACTAACACGCGGGGGGTACACCGGTATCATCCCTACTTACAGTCCGCAGATGTCACCTTCTAGAGTTTGCGCGTGCGCTTTGCGGTAGTGTTTTGTAATATGGTATGATGTGGTAGAGCAGCCGGCGTTGGTAGCCAATGGGTGCGTGGTAGGCGGGTGGAGGAACATACCAGGTAAGAGCAGTGCTCGTGTGCTCAATACATATGGATATGTACATAAAAAGCAAGGTTGATCAGCATAGGGAATTAAATTTGTGAACGTGTATGTATGAAAGGAGTCAGCATATACATTTACGTAGTGTCGGTCTATTCTGGGATAGTATATATATATATATATAGTATACAGGAAATGTAACATTAGCATATACATATACGAATACCAATGAATATCATTTTTCGGAAATTGTATATGGTTTTTACCTCACAGTCCACCAATAACAAGAGAGAAAAGCGTCACAGGAAAAATACAAGTGAAGGGTTCTCTGATTCGTAGCATTCGTTATGGTTACCTTAGTGTAGGTCACTAAATGTATGCGTGTAGAGCACTGCCCAGGCAGTCTCTTATAGGGTGTATGTAAGAGCGTGGCTCGATATGTATGTGTGGCTGTTGTGGGCACTGAAACATGCTTGTGGCCA
Organism: Spea bombifrons; assembly: GCF_027358695.1. Classification (NCBI taxonomy): domain Eukaryota; kingdom Metazoa; phylum Chordata; class Amphibia; order Anura; family Pelobatidae; genus Spea; species Spea bombifrons. The sequence goes on along the minus strand of NC_071096.1, from coordinate 19,070,327 downwards.
TGGTTACTTAGCCACTAGGTTATAATTTGAGATATATACATGTTTGCTTTAAAACATGTTAGTGTGGATCTAGTGCTTAATGGAAATATTTATCTTTAATCTATTATTGCTTGATCTGTTGTACTTGTGGGTATTATTACTGTCATCAAGTACTGTAACAAAAAAAGTATATGGATAGTGGGAGGGGAAAAATATTGTCTGGGCTTTGTAGTCAAATGCAGGGGTTGTTCTGTATACGTCAGTTGGTCACAGGAGCCAGAATCTGCATAATTGGTATGCGTGGTACTTACTTTAGCAGCCGGTGCACAGTTACCCACTCACCTTGGGTATCATAGAACTGCATTGATTGAGAACTTCTGGGCACACAGAGAAAGAAAGGAACTATAAACAAAGATTTGACACCCTTAATTCAAGTTTAAACTGTGATAAGGAGTTTATTTGACACTATTAACACGATTAATCTTACAGGCACAGTTATAGTACCATATTTTGCCATGTGGTACAGCTCACACTGGCACCTTAAAGTGATCAAGGATTTGCATTTACCACTGAGATTGCTGTTTCTGTATTCCTGTATCAATATGAGGTAATTCCAGCTTTAAATTAATTAATATGCTTGAAGAAGGGACCTAGTTGTCTTGAAAACTTGCAATCTACTGGAACTCAGCCAATATAGGCATGATCTTTACCAATATTGCTTTATTTCTTTCCATGGGTAATGGGCAGTGGTGGGATTCAGCCGGATTCAACCATTTCTTAAAAATGATAAGTTCGCGCGAAGCGTTTCTTAATTACCCTATTGTAGGCCGCACTTTCCCCCCACTTAAAGTGGCTGTGCAGCCTATAATGGGGTTTAGGATCCAGATCCCCCGCGGCGCTGCAGGGGACTTGGATCCTCCTTTCTGGCAGCTCCACCCACCCTCCTCACTGAACGGGGCTGTCACCGCCCACGAAGGTCACTGAGTCGCGCTGGCCAGCTGACTCAATTCTTTTTCGGATCAAGGGGAATGGCTTCTTAAAATGCCACCCCTGTCGATTCGAAATAGAAGTGAGTCAGCCGGCGCCGTTCAATAACTTTTGTGGGCAGCACCAGCAGTGCTCAATGACCTTTGTGGGCGGTGCCAGCCCCGTTCAGTGAGGAGGGTGGGTGGAGACGCCGGCAGCAGCAGCTGGGTTGTCTGCATTGCACAGATGTTTGGCAGCGGGAATCCGACAGAGTGCACATTGGGGTCTTCGGTCAGGTAAGTTGAAGTAACTGGGGGCATGCTTGGCAGTGGGAGGATGGGACAAAGATGGTTATGGGAGACCGGGGGCAAAGGCAAACTCTGTCCCCAATTTCCTATAGGCATCTTTGTCACTAAATAGCTTCCCATAGTCCCATGTTTAGTGACAAAGATGCCTATGGAAAACAAATTCTGTCCCCGGTTTCCCATGGGCATCTTTGTAGCTAAACATGGGACTATGGGAAGCTATTTAGTGACAAAGATGCCTATGGGAAACTGGGGACAGAGTTAATTAATGTGACTAATGCACTGGTGCTTTTTAGATGATTGAGATTTTTTTTTTTTTTTTGTTTAAAGTATTTTATTTGCAGTTTATCACAGAAGAAGCGACAGGTGCCACAGTCAAAATGTTACATCAAAGCGTATCTTGACACAGTAACATGAGCGCATACCACAATACAGACGATTCCATATCGTGAACATTGTCAAAATTGCGACAGGGGCACAGCATAGATTAGTATCAAGGACATTAAGTCTCAAATGGGTACTGACAACGCCCAAAACAAATAGGCATAGTGTGTGGGCAAGTAATCGGCAAACACTTCACATAAGGGGTAGGGAAAGGGGACAGAAGAAGAGAAGAGAAACGAAAAGAGAGGAAAAGAGAAAAAGAATAAGAGGAGAACCTCCTTCTTCGGGTCATAGATGTAGCAAGGAATGAACCGGCCCAGGACCAGAGTAGGCAGAGAGCCAGGGCTCCCATATAGCCTCGAACATTGGCATGCCATCATGCAATTTAGCGGAGATCTTTTCCATAGTAATGAGACGCCATATGTTAGACTGTATTTCTCCTAGAGTTGGAGGGGCACCCTTCCATCGCCTCGCAATAGCTTGTTTAACAGCCGCACATATCCTATGGATAAGTTGCTTGTTAGGTGACGACAAGGTACTGCCTGGAATATTCATCAGAAGAAGTGCAATTTCTGGGGTCAAAAGTACGTTGGTGTTTAAAGCTCTTGACAGCTTGGCGGAAAAAGAGGCCCAAATAGGTTGAACTAAGCTACAAGTCCACCACGCATGTAGGTAGGTGCCACGTTCTCCACACCCTCTAAAACAGCAGTCACTGGAGCCCGCCACCATGTGTGACAGTTGGACAGGCGAGGTATACCACCTTGCAACCACCTTATAGGCTCTCTCTTTAATCAGTGTGTTAATCGTGATCTTATGCAGTGTAGTCGCGGCCGAGTCCCAATCATCTTCAGAGTACGTAGTGAGTAAGTCTTTGTGCCATTGGGAGCGATACAACGGAGGAAGAGCGGATGTAACCGAGAGAAAGCTGGAGTAATGTGTCGATATAGAACCCTTGAGCCTCCGCCGTGCCAGGAAACGGCGTTCAAAGACCGTCACAGGAGACATCGTGCCCCTAGTCAATAAAGAACGTATAAAATGGCGCACCTGTAAATAGCGAAACGTTTCGGACATAGGTATATTTTTGGATTCCCGTAGCGTTGCAAAAGTGAACAACTGTCCACCCCGGACCAGGTCGCCAAGAGTGGTTAAGCCCGCTGCGGTCCACCACCGAAACGTCGGCGGATGCATGCCTTCCGGAAAGAGCGGGTTGGACAACAAAGGCGTAAGCGGGGATACCGGACCCGCCAGACGAAGTTTGAAGCGCCAGGTTCGCCAGAGAAGGAGTGCAGCCGAAATGGTAGCGGAGGAGGAAGGACATAGTTGCGTCGGGCTATCCAGCCACAGTATCTGACCGAGGTTGTGGTTCGGGAAGTACGTCTGCTCTATGTCTACCCAGGGGAGGGTGCGGGTGGGGTAAGACCAGGCTTCTAGCTGAGATACTCTTGCTGCCACGTAATACAGAAATAGATCCGGAACAGCCAATCCACCTGTTTGCTTCGGTTTATACATTGTAGACTTCTTAATACGAGCCCTTCTCGTGGCCCATACATACTCAAAGATAGTAGCTTGAAAAGTCACGATCTCCTCCCTTTTCACCGGTATGGGTAACGCACGGAAGAGATACAGAAGCCTGGGCAGTAAATTCATTTTGACAGCACAAATGCGCCCCATCCATGATATATTGTATCTGGCCCATTGTTGCAGCTCCGATCGTAAGGCTCCCATGAGAGGCGGATAATTAGCTTGGTAAAGCTTCGAAAAGTCCCTGGTGACACGAATGCCCAGATATTTGATAGACGAAGGCTGCCAGGAGAATTTAAAATTGGCTGCAATAAGTCGTTGTACCTGCGGTTCCAAATTAACATCCAACGCCTCACACTTAGAGTCATTGATCTTGTAACCGGAGATGCGGGAAAAATCCGTCAGGAGGTGAAAAAGGTTAGGCAGAGAGACTAGGGGGTTCGTCAAGGTTAGCAAAATGTCGTCGGCAAACAGGCTTAATTTGTATTGCACACGGTGTACCTCAACCCCCTGTATGTCCGGATGGGCTCTGATAGCGGCTGCAAGGGGCTCCAAACATAAGGCAAACAGGAGCGGGGAGAGAGGGCAACCCTGGCGCGTGCCGTTTTTAATGTCCAGGGAAGGAGACTCACAGCCCATCAGGGCTACCTTCGCCGTCGGACGGCTGTATAGAGCCTTAATACCACTCAGAAAGCTACCAGTAAAGCCAAATCGGTCCAGAACCTCCCACATATACGACCAGTCAATTCTATCAAAGGCTTTCTCGGCGTCTAGAGCCAATAATAAAGATCTCTGAGTAGTAGCCTTGGCCGCCTCAATCAGGTCTATCGTGCGCCGGATGTTGTCAGGGGCCTCTCTGCTAGGGATAAAACCAACTTGGTCTGGATGGATCAGGGATGAGATGACTGTACTCAGACGAGCTGAGAGCAATTTGGCGTATAGTTTGATGTCCGAATTAATGAGCGAAATAGGGCGGTAGCTGCCGCACGCTGAAGGGTCTTTACCCTCTTTATGTATCACAACAATTTTTGCCGACAGCATTTCACTGGAAGGGGGGTCGCCTTTGAGGAATCTTTGAAAAAGGGCCAGCAAACGGGGAGTGAGGAGATCCTGGAATTTCTTGTAGTATGACCCCGGGAGCCCGTCCGGGCCAGGAGCTTTGGATGTCTTCAGTGTAGAGAGCATTGCCCGAATTTCCTCCTCTGTAACAGGGCCATTGAGGAACTCCCGTTGAGCTTGCGAGAGGCTCGGTAGAGTGATTGAATCCAGAAAATGGTGCAAAGGGCGCCTGTCTTGGAGATTCAGCGGAGCTTTGTTGCCATTATATAAGTCTTGATAAAAAGAAGCAAATTGAGCCGCTATATCCCTCGGGTGTATCCAGGTGTTCTTGCGGGGGTCAATGATCTTGGAGATAGTCTGGATTTTCCGTTGCGTTCTCAGGCGCCGCGCCAACATGGAGTCTGGCTTATCTGCTTTTTCAAAAAATTTTTGTTTGGTAAGGTTTAAAGAGTATAGGACATCTTGGCTCAGCAGAAGGTTCAGTTTACCTCTTGTCTGGACAATATCACGAAGTAGGGAGTCATCGAGAAGCCGCTTGTGTCGGGCCTCCAGATCAGTTAAGCTAGTCGTGAGGGATTCAATCTCCGCTTGTCGCAGTTTCCGGCAACGCGCCTTTATTCTGAGGAAGGAACCTCTGATGTACGCTTTGTGGGCTTGCCAAACCAAGAGAGGATCCATGTCTGGGGTCTCGTTAAAGTCAAAAAATTCGCGTAGATCTGTATTGATTTCCGATAGTATCAATGGGTCCGTCAGCAGGAACTCGTCTAGCCTCCAGTGCCTGGCGTCTCTGGGCCAATCAGACAGATGAAGAACGCACTCCACTGCCCCGTGGTCCGACCAAATTATGGGATGAATCCGGGAAGTATGAAGGGAATTAGCCATATGTTGACCTACGAAGATATAATCGATCCTCGAGTACGACTGATGAGGATGGGAAAAAAAAGAGTAGTCGAGGTCCTTAGGATGAAGCAGCCGCCAGGTGTCAACTAATGCCGCCGTTGTCGCAAAGTCCTTTAAACGCCTAGAGTTCGGCGGAGGGTGAGACAGCGGAGATGGACCCCTCCTATCTAGAAATCCGTCCCAGAGCGTATTAAAGTCCCCACCAACTATGAGTTGGTGTTTACGGAACGGCAACAGGAGGTCCGTGATGTGTGAGTAGAAGTCGATTGAGATTTTTTTAATGTGACAAATGCAATTGATAAAACATCAAAGGAGGCATCATAGATTTGTAAAAAAAAATACTTTTTTTAAAAAAAAAGGTGAAAACGGCATATACCGATTTGAGTCAAATAGTTTCTTGCAGTTTTCACCTTGTTTTCAAGAAGATTTACAAAAATGTTTAGTGGCTCACAATCAATTATCTAAAAAGGACCAGTGCATACTTTTTCCAGACTTTGATTAACTGCTTTTATTTATACTAAACAGCTTGAAATTGTTCAAAGTGCATTTTTTACAGTAGGTTTTACTTATTTATGTGTGACTGCCTGAGTCTCTTTTGTGTGAGAGAGACTGCCTGAGTCTCTGTATGCGAGAGAGAGCCTGCCTGAGTGTGTGTGCGCGAGAGAGAGACTGCCTGAGTGTGTGTGTGCGAGAGAGAGACTGCCTGAGTGTGTGTGTGTGCGAGAGAGAGACTGCCTGAGTGTGTGTGTGTGCGAGAGAGAGACTGCCTGAGTGTGTGTGTGTGAGAGAGAGGCTGCCTGAGTCTGTGTGTGAGAGAGAGAGACTGCCTGAGTCTGTGTGTGTGTGAGAGAGAGAGACTGCCTGAGTCTGTGTGTGTGTATGAGAGAGAGACTGCCTGAGTGTCTGTGAGGTTTTTATTTTTTAGTACGAAATCTCGGAAGTGGTTACTAAAAAAATTGAATCCCGCCACTGGTAATGGGGTACAATTTTATAAACCTATCAAACAGGGAAGGACAGTAGTTAATATTAACAAACACACACTGTGATACTGAGAAAAAAAAACACAATTTTAGCTTTCGTTACTCTGTCACTCACACTTTCTGTCCAAGAGGTCAAAATATTGCAGATTTGTGGAAAAGCGTTTCTGCACTTCGCTTTCTCTCTGAATCCATCAGCAATATAAGGCCTCTTGGAGTAGTTTTGCAAAATCATTGAGGCTACAGGGACAGCCTCTTCCCTGTTGCTCCAATCTGGGGAGAGGGCATATGCGGAGACTTTGACCTTTTTGCAGAAGTACATGCGTAATAGAGCTGATACTGTGGAGAAGCAGAAGAAGACAAGAACAAGAGAAGAAGCCATGCCGTGGAAAAAGAGACAGAGATAAAAGGGTTGGCGGAGAAGGTAGGGAGACATTGAGTGCCCCTGGCCCTGCTAATATCATCAATCATTCTTGACCACTTCTCCTCATGGTTTCCCCTCTGATGTCCTTTCTGTTATTTTTTTGGAGACTACAACATCCCCGTAGACACCCCTTTGAGTCCTGTGGCTTCAAAATGTTCTTTCCATTACCCCTCTTTTGATCTCACGCAGCACACTAAGTCCTCTGCTCATGATGATGGTCACACCCTGAACATTATTTTTTCTAGCATGTGGTTTCACACTAACTTTTCTAATTAATCTTTCCTCCTCTCTGACCACCACTTCCTATTCTGCTCTCTCACTCTGTCTCCTACTCCTTCCCTTTTCTCCCAACGATCTCACCTAACCAAGGACCTTAGCTATCATAGTTTTCAGAAATTCTCATCTAATTTACTCCCCCTCCTTTCTCCCATGCCAAGCATGTCATGCCCTAACCTTGCTACCTCTCTCTATAACTCCACCCTCACATCTGCTCTTGTGAATGTAGCCCCAATTACTATTCGCTCTTCATTACGCTCATGTTTCCAACCCTGACGTCTTCAACATTGCTCTCTTGTTAATGAATGAAGTTGCTGGAAGTCTCACTCTATAAGTAAAAAAGGGTCTAGGCCTGCACCAGGAGTAAACACTACAATGGGGCAGTTCCCTAATGCTTACCAGAGTGAAGAACAATTTTAACCCCTTCTTGACAATGGCTGATTTAACATTTCTGCAGTGCTTGTGTTGAGATGCAATTTTCCTTTTTCTCATTTACTGTACCCGCACAAGTTATATATTTGTTTTTTTGCTCATGACAAGAAGACCTTTCTTGAAATCATTATTTTGATCGTATCATGTAATTTACTATTAAAAAAAAAAGTTAGAAAAACGATTGCAAATCAGTGGCTTCAGTAGAGAAACATGAAAAAACTTGAGGAATACAGGATGTTCTTGGCAGAGAAAGTTCATAGGCTACAGGATTCACCCAGCGGACGATAGGAAAAGGGCTGATGGAACTTGGCGCAAGCTTCATAGAGGGTACCCTAAGCCGGAGGTATCTGGTAGACAACCACACTCTGTCCCCTGGAGGATAAGCAGGGGTACCATAACGTCTCTGGCCTGAAGTTCCTGTCGCCCACCAGCCAGCTCCAAGGCCATTCGCACCAAAGCCCAAGTGGACTAGATAGTAGCCAGAAGAATTCGGAAATGCTCCAGGGAAGAGTTGCGGATGAAGGCCGTAAACACAGTAGAACGAGGAAACTCCTGTAGACTCCAGCACAGCATTGTTATGGGGCAAACTCCGCTAAGGGTAACAATTCAACCCAATCGTCCTGATGGTGGTTTATAAAGATGTGCAGGTACTGTTCAAGATGTTGGTTAGCCCTTTCCGCTGCTCCGTTAGACTGTGGGTGATACGCAGAAGAGAACGCCAGGGAGACACCCAAAGCCCTCGTAAACTCATGCCAGAAGCCTGCTATGAATTGGGTCACGGTAGTGTCGGAGACTATCTCGGTGGGAACTCCATGAAGACGGACGATCTCACACAGGAATATGTCAGCCAACGCAGAAGCTGTAGGAAGTCTCCTCAGCGGTATCATGTGGGCCATCTTCGAGAAACGATCAATGATCATAAGGTTTACGGTATATCCCTTGGAGCTGGGTAAATCCACAATAAAGTCCATAGCAATGTGAGTCCAGGGTATCGAAGGACGAGGCAATGCATGGAGCAACACGGCGGGGTGTCTCCTGGAGGACTTGTTGGCAGCGCACTTGGCGCAGGAGCGAACAAACAAGGCGGTATCCTTAGTCCATTCTGGCCACCAAAAGGTCCTGGACACGAGATCCTTGGTGCATGACAGGCGACAGACTAAGAACACGGGTTCAAAAGTGAGCGGGAAAAAATAGCTTACCAGCTGGCAGGGAGGCTGGAGCTCGGGATTGTAATCCATAGATGCGTTCCAGTTAGGGAGTACGGCAGCGGAGATGCAGAGCAGCTAGGACCTTAGTAGCCAGTACAATCGGCTGAGGCACACGGCTCTCCTCCTCTGGGAACGCATGCATACGGGAGAGGGAGTCCACTTTGACGTTCTTGGAACCCCGACGATAAGTCAAAACGAAAGGAAATCGGGAGAGAAATAAAGTCCATCTGGCCTGTCGAGGGTTAAGACACTTGGCAGTTTTGATATACTGCAAGTTCTTGTGGTCCGTCGGATCTGTACGCCCTCCAGAAGATGACGCCACTCCTCCAGCGCAAGGATGATAGCCAGAAGTTCCTTGTTCCCGATATCCTAGTTTCTCTCCGCCGGGGAGGATCTCCTGGGGAAGTAGCCGCATGGATGGAGTGGTCCACTGTAGGAGGTCCTTTCAGAAAGAACAGAGCCAACCCCGGATTCGGAAGCGTTGACTTCTAGAACAAACGGTAGTTGAGGATCAGGATGACGTAAAACAGGAGCAGTGGTAAATTTGGTCTTAAATCGAGAGAAGGCGGAGATGGCCTCAGGAGACCGTTCCAGGGTATTGGCCCCCTTCTTAGTAAGAGCCGTAAGGAGCAGCGATCTTGGAGTAGTCGCGGATGAAACGTCTATAATAATTAGCGAACCCCTAAAAACGCTGAAAGGGTTTCGAGCCAAGCGGTTTTGGCCAGTCTCTAATGGCTTGCACTTTGGAAGGATCCATCTCAAACCCTGTAGGCGTTATGACATATCCCAGAAACGTGAATTTGCAAACCTCAAACGCACGCTTCTCGAGCTTGGCATATAATCCATGTAGCCGTAATCGAGACAAAACGTGGGCAACATGAGGGTGGTGTGACTGCAAATCAGAGGAGTAGATCAAAATGTCATCCAGATACACCACGACAAATTGCTGGAGAAAGTCTCTAAGGCAGTCGTTAATACCGTATATTCATAATGTTCAGAACGAGTGTTATAGGCGGTCTTCCATTCGTCGTCTGCTCGAATTCGGACAAGGCTTTATGCGCCCCGGAGATCCAACTTGGTGTAAATAGTGGCCCCGCGTAACCTGTCAAGTTCAGTAATAAGTGAAATGGGGTACGTGTTGCGCCTGGTAATCTTGTTGAGACCACGATAATCAATGCATGGACGAAGCTCCCCGTCCTTCTTCTTCACGAAGAAGAATCCTGCACCAGCGGGCGAGATTGACCGGCGGATAAGTCCTCGGCGAAGGTTCTCCTCAATGTATGATTCCATAGCCTTGGTCTCCGGGATGGAGAGTGGATAAACCCGGCCTCTGGGTGGCATGGTCCCAGGAAGCAGGTCAATCGGGCAGTCGTATGGCCTGTGAGGCGGTAATTTCTCAGCCTCCTTCTTATCAAAAGCGTCGGCAAAATCTCGGTACGGCTCAGGCAGAAGAGAGGTAACGTTTGAGGGCACTGTCACGCGGCATGTTTCAAAGGGGTGGGGCAGTGAGTCTTGCAGGATGTACTCCAAGCGGTGATCTGAGTAGTACTCCAGTCAATGGTAGGATTGTGGACTTGTAACCACGGAAATCCCAATATGATGGGAATGGAGGGTGAGAGGATCACGAGCAGCTGCATGTGTTCACTGTGGACTATGCCTACGGTAAGGTTGAGTGAAGCAGTGGAGAGGGTAATCCGATCAAGAAGGATCGGTCTACCATTGATGGCCTCCACAGACAACGATGCAGGCAGGGAGAGGGTGGGAATGTGGTGCTGATCACAAAAAAACGGAGTCAATGAAGTTGCCGGCAGCGCCGGAATCCAGAAAGGCCTCAGTATCAATGGAACCAGTGGACCAGGCTAGATGAACCGGAACTGTCATACTGGTGACTAAGAGGTTAGGGGAAGGGTTCACTATACCTGTGGTAGGTTCCCCTGGCCTACCTAGGTGTGGGCGTTTCCCGGCCTGCTGGGACAGTGTCTGATGAGGTGACCAGAGAGACCACAGTAAAAACATAGTCCTTCCCGTTTCCTCCTGTTCCTCTCGTGTTCAGACACTCGAGCAGCTCTCATCTGCATCGGTTCTTCAGGAGGGTCAAAGGATGTAGCAGCAGGAGAAAACTGTTGCGTGAACCGTGTATTAGGTCTTCCACCTCTGTCACGTAGCCGCAGACTCTCACGTTTTACTTGTCTTTCGCGGAGGCGAAGATCAATTTGGGAAATGTATGAAATCAGAGTCCATTTCTGTTCGGGAGGTTGCCGAACATAACATTGGTCATTGTCCTACTATGTAGAAGAAATTTATAAGCAAAATTAATCTGTTTAATTTTTCCTAATTTTTTTTTTTTTTTTTTTAAGTCTAGCAATCATAATTACCATATTTGTTCGAATATAAGAGCAAATGCTCTGAAAAATACCCCTCGTCTTTTATATTCGACCTTGCCTTATAGTCTAACAAATACGGTAATTATGATTGCTAGAAGTATGATTGCTAGATTGGACGGAAGTACCAGGCAGCAGCGGAGGTTGTCTACGCACATCGGACGTTCAGGCAGAGTTGCATTTCGTGGAAGCAGAGTGGCCTGGAGGGTATAAGGCATATCTGGGGGCAGAGTGGCATATAGGGGATATAAGGCATATCACTGGCAAGTGGCATATCAAGGGGCAGAATGGCATATAGGGGGTATAAGGCATATCAAGGGGGCAGAGTGGCATATAGGGAGGTGTAAGGCATATCAAGGGGGCAGAGTGGCATATAGGGGCGTGTAAGGCATATCAAGGGGGCAGAGTGGCATATAGGGGTGGGATCCCAGTAGCCGTGTGGGGCAGAGGCCAGCTGCCCTCTGCCCTGTTGTTAGCGCTTCAGCTGGGGGTTGGGGGATCTCGGCAGACTGGCCAGCAGTCTGAGGACCCAGATGTGGAGGCCGCAGTCTTATCCACCCCTCCTGGGTTAATCGACGAAATCCCAAAAATCCATGGATACTTGGGCATACTGTTGAACATGGTCGGACAGTTTTTTAGATGCCTTCTCCAGTTCCCAATCCTGTGTAATTAAAAAGTCTAAATCACCTCTCAGTCCTAGTGCATCTGAGAGGTCAAACTCGGGGTCGTCTTATAATCAGACCTCAACTAGGTCTGACTATGAGACTAAGATCCAGATCTCCCACAGCAATGCAGGGGGCCTGGATCCTCCTGGCCCCCCCCCACTTATCGGTTCTTCTGAGTCCCAGGGGCTTAGTCTGGGCAGAGTTCCCTGTGATCTCTGACAGCTGGGGAAGGTCTGCGCGGTGGACGCAGACAACCCCAGCTGTTAACCGCACCTCCTCCCGGCTGCAGCGGAAGTTGTCTACGCGAATCGCATAGAGCTCTACACGCTGCCCGGACTACGCCCCGGGGACTCAGATGCTTCAGTAAGTTTGGAGGAGGGAGGGGGAGGAAGTGTTAAATGGGGGGCATAAGGCATTTCTGGAGGCAGAGTGCTCTGTGAAATGCCTTTTAACCCCCTTAATGCCACTGTGCCTCCAGAAATGCCTTTTTACCCTCTATACGACACTCTACCTCCTGAAATGCCTTATACCTCCCCATATGCCACTCTGCCCCATAATATGCCTTTTAACCCCCCAAATTCCAGAGTGGCATATAGGGGTATAAGGCAATTCTGGAGGCAGAGTGGCATTAAGGGGGTTAAAAGGCATATCATGGGGCACAGTGGCATATAGGGGGTATAAGGCATTTCTGGGGCAGAGTGGCAAGAAAAATATTTTTCTCAATCATAGCTTTCATTAAAAAAATTGTTCACGTAGTTTACATGAATTAACATTTACTGGTAAAACCTTTTTCCTATAGGGTCGTCTTATATTCAGGCTTTTTCTTTTTTTCATAAATTAACCCCTTCAGGACCGGGATTTTGATACTAACAGGGCCGGCCTTAGGGGTGTGCGACCTGTGCGACCGCACAGGGCGCCATGGTTGCAGGGGCGCCTGACCGGGACTTAGATTAAAGCATCGGTTTTTTTTTGTTGTTTTTTTTTAAACTTTATTTAACATCATTGATGTTAAATAAAGTTTAAAAAAAAAAAACGATGCTTTAATCTAAGTCCCGGTAAGGGGCGCCGAGCGGTTGCTCGTGAAGTTCTCGGCAACCGCTCGGCGCCCCTTACTCTCCGTGACTCCGTCGCGGTGCCAGCATCTCGTGTTGAGCGCCGGACTATACCGGAGCTCAACATGAAATGCCGGCAGAGCGAGAAGACGGATGCCTCCCGCTCTTACCGCAGGACTCCGGCAACAAGGTAAGTGGGGGGGGGTAGTTTGAAGGGGCAGAGGGGAGGGGTAGTTTGAAGGGGTAGAGGGGAGGGGTAGTTTTAGGGGGGGTAGTTTAAAGGGGCAGAGAGGGCGTGTAGTTTGAAGGGGCAGAGAGGGGGGGTAGTGAGGGGGGGCGCCAGAGGAGTAGTCCGCACAGGGCGCCACAACGCCTAAGGCCGGCTCTGGATACTAAGGTGTCGCTAAAGCACCGGAGCCGTTTTTGTGTTTTTGCTGTATCTTTCTTCAACTGTAATTTCTCTCTTATCAATTAGTGCACCCACACAAATCACAGGGCTGGCCCGACAATGGAGCCGAATGGGGCAACCGCTCCAGGCAGCACTTTTGAAGGGCCGCCCCAAGCCCTTTTTTTTTTTTTTTTTTTTTTTTTTAAAGCGAAAGAGAGAGAAAGGGGCGCTGAGTGGTTTTCGCTTACCAAGCTGTCAGTACCCGCTCGGCACCCCTCACTCTCCCCTCTGCGGCGAGTCTCCCTGTTCGGTCTCGGTGCCGGCTTGTAATGCTGAGTGCCAGAAGATTTTCGGCGCTCAGCATTACAAGCCGGCACCGAGACCGAACAGGGAGACTCGCCGCAGGACTGCTGAAAGTAAGTACCGGGGGGGGGGTAGATAATGGGGGGGGGCGGCAGGGACGGAGGAAGAGGAAGGGTAGATAAGGGGGGCGGTCGGCATTTTAAAATTCGCCCCAGGCGGCATTTTGCCTTTGGCCGGCCCTGACGAATCATATATTGTTTTTTTCAGCACAAGTAGGGCTTTCGTTTGAAACCATATTAAGCTGGGTAGTACATTGTTTTGTTTGAAATAAACTGGAAACATTGGGGGGTGATGAAAAAAAACTAATTTTTTTACAGTTTTGTATACATACAAATTGTACACACATTGAACCAATGGGAAAAAATTATCCAAAATATATTCATTATTGGAAACCACCCAATAAAGCCAAGATTTTCATCTATTTTAACCAGTATAGGGCAAATATTGCAAAGCATGCATCATGTTTTTAAAATGTATTTTTTTTCAAATTTGGCATGGTAGTCTAATAACTGCAATAGTTGTCACAGATACTGATTATCCCCCCAAAATTATATGTTTATGAATAGTAGATAAGTCAAGGTGTACAACTAGGGTCATTTTGACACCTTTCAAACAGGGATTTTATCGCCAATTGCTGCCAAATTTCGAGGTATTTTTATATTTTGGGGGGGTTTTTTGCATATGTTGCAATGTTGCTTTAGATTTCATATTATATTTTGTATAGAATATGTGCAACTGCAGAAAAACACCAAATTGTGTTCACCAACATCCCATGATTCCAACAAGGCCTCACATGCATGGTTCATGCATTTTTTGAGGAAGCCATGAGGCCATAACTGGAACATGCGCAAGTTTTTAGTAATTCGTTTACTGGGCCCATATCCCATTTGGGACATTTTGGAAGCCCCCCCACTGTAAATAACCCCATAAAAGTATATATTTATGAACAGCAGACAAGTCATGGTGTTCAACTAGGGTAATTTTGACAGTTTTCAGGCAGCCATTTCTTCACTGATGTCTGCCAAACTTCACAGGGAAATTATTTTATAGCGTTAACTCATAAATTTAAATGTTGCATTGAATTTCTTGCACACTATAAGTGCAACAGTGGAAGAAAACACCACATTTTGTTCACCAACATCCCATGATTCCAACAAGGCCTCACATGCATGGTTAATGCATTTTTTGAGGAAGCCATGAGGCCATAACGGGAACATGCGCAAGTTTTCAGTAATTTGTTTACTGCGCCCATATCCCATTTGGGACATTTTGGAAGCCTTCCACTGTAAGTTACCCCATAAAAGTATATATTTATGAACAGCAGACAAGTCAAGGTGTTCAACTAGGGTAATTTTGCCAGTTTTCAGGCAGTCATTTCTTCATTGATGTCTGCCAAAATTTCACGGAAAATGTATTTTATTGCGTTTTTAACGCATACATTTCAATGTTGAAATTTATTTCTTGCACAGCATATGTGCAACAGTGGAAGAAAACACCACATTTTGTTCACCAACATCCCCCGGTTCCAACAAGGCCTCACATGCATGGTTCATGCATTTTTTGAGGAAGCTATTTTTGAGGGCAAAACTGGAACATGCACATTTCAATTTTTAAACTTTTTAAAACAATTTATCAGATTACTTGTAAGTGACAGGTTTAGGCCGCTGACATCAATCAGGGAGACCGATCAATAATCAGCGACTTAAAATGTCACCAACAAGTGATCAGGTAATAGTTTATTTTTATTTTTTTATTAATAATTTGTGTTTTTTCATAAGTACCCTAGATGACCCCTCTCTCTTTGCAGGGCAGGGTCATCCATGGGCTGCCATAATGATCCGATCACTCCTATTGGCCAGGAGTGATCTGATCATCATCAGCCCAGTATTTGACCTGGAAGCACCCTGGACTTTCAGGTCACTGCTGTTATTTTTATTTCTATTTTTTTTTATATACATATATTTTTTTTAACTCTTTCAATGCTGATGCTCCATTGAAGCACAGCATTGACTGATATTTAGTCCCCACAAGCTTGTGGGATGCTGCGATGGGGGTCATACACAATCACAGCATTGAAGGGGTTAATTGAGCAAGAGGGGGGGTAGGGTTAATTGAGCAAGGGAGGGGGTGAAGACCAAAGAACCCCGTCTCCCTGTCTCCCCGTCTCCCTGTCCCGTCTCCCCGTCTCCCTGTCCCTGAAGCTGCCTCTGGCAGCTGGGACACAATCTCCCATAGACTGGAGATTGCAGGGGAGGAGTCTCTTTGATCAGTCCTACAGGGCTTATGGGGGCTCGTTTTTGCTGTTGCTGGTCTGCCTTCCAGGGAAGCTCATGGAGCAATCAGGCAGCAGGGGGGTGTTGTGTGAGGTCCCCACACTTGTGTGGGGACCCAATCAACACACCACCCCCTTCCCTTTTTTCTGCCCCTTTTTCTGCCCCTTTTTCTGCAGTCGCGGTTTCAGCCTACAGAATCACTCCGTGGGAGTGATCGTAAGCTTGGGGGCAGGCTTAGAGTGGCTGTGCTGGTCTGCCCTACGAAACTCACGTCTGAAGAAAGGTCTCGCAGGAGATCTTTGGCTGTTTCTACTGCGGACAGAAGGGTCACTTTGTCAGACTGTGTCCCTCGAGGCCGGGAAACTTTCGCACCTAGGCGCAGTTAAGGAGCCTGTCCTGGGCGAGCATTTTTCTGCTCCTCTGATTCCTGATGACCGATTCCTTATTTCTGTTTCTGTGGGATGGAGTGGTCACCGGATTTGTACCACGGCTATGATTGTCTCTGGGGCTGCTGGTTCATTCATCGATTCCAGCTTCGTTAAGCAATACCATGTCCCCTGTGCTCCTCTTGGTTCTCCCATTGCCATCTCTGCCATTGATGGTTTCCCGTTACACCCCGCTGCCGTCACTCATAGTACTTTGCCTCTCCTGCTGCACGTTGGATTACTTCACCAAGAGACTATTTCCCTTATGGTCATCTCATCACCCAAGTGCCCCATTATCCTGGGGCTCCCGTGGTTACAATTGCACAATCCTTCCATTCATTGGAGACTTAAAGATATCACAGCCTGGGGATTGCACTGCCAGAGGAATTGCCTCTTAAAACCTTCCCGTACCAAGGCTAACCTAGCCTCTGTCGCTGTTGCACCGTTGCCTGCCTATTGCCTGGATTACGCAGATGTTTTTGATAAAAACAAAGCGGAGGTGCTACCTCCCCATCGTCCCTATGACTGTCACATTGAATTATTTCCTGGTACCATGCCCCCCAGGGGAAGAACGTACCCGCTGTCTCTTCCGGAATCTAAGGCTCTGGAAGCATATATCCAAGACAACCTTCAAAGGGGTTTTATTCGTAAATCCACCTCTCCGGCTGGAGCTGGGTTCTTTTTTGTTACTAAGAAAGATGGCAGTTTACGTCCTTGCATTGACTATAGGGGGCTCAATAATATTACTGTCAAAAACAAGTATCCCCTTCCTCTTATTCCTGAACTGTTTGACCGTTTGAGAGACTCTGTAATATTTACTAAATTAGACCTGAGAGGTGCTTATAACCTTATTCGCATTAGGGAGGGGGATGAATGGAAGACGGCCTTCAATACACGCATGGGACATTATGAATATACTGTAATGCCTTTTGGACTATGTAACGCTCCCGCAGTTTTTCAAGAATTGATAAATGACATTTTTCGTGACATTGCACTTCAATTTGTTATCGTTTATCTTGACGACATATTGATTCATTCACCGGATCTCGAAACTCATCAGAAGCACGTCCGTATAGTCCTTCAGCGTCTTCGGCAGAATAACTTATATGCTAAACTCGAAAAATGTCAATTCGCAGTTCCACGCATTTCGTTTCTGGGATACATTATTTCTGCTTCAGGGTTCGAGATGGATCCAGCTAAGCTCTCAGCCATAGCAGAATGGCCCCAACCGGCGGCCTTAAAACCTCTACAACGTTTTCTGGGTTTTGCAAACTATTACAGAAAATTCATAAAAAAATTTTCCAAGATCATCGCTCCCCTTACCGCCCTTACCAGGAAAGGGGCCAATTGTAAAATTTGGTCCGAAGATGCCGAACGAGCATTTTCTCTCCTGAAACAAGCATTCTCCTCTGCTCCTGTGTTAGTACACCCAGACGTCACTAAACCCTTTATTATCGAAGTCGATGCCTCCGAGATCGGGGTTGGGGCTGTACTTTCACAACGCAAAGAATTTCACAGTCGTCTACATCCCTGCGCCTATTTTTCCCGGAAATTCTCCTCTACCGAAGCTAATTATGACGTCGGTAACCGGGAGTTGCTTGGTATTATTTGGGCTTTACAAGAATGGCGACATCTTCTCGAGGGGGCTCGTAATCCCATCACTATCCTCACTGATCATAGGAACCTGGAATATCTCAGTGCGGCCAAACGCCTAAACCCATTCAGGCCCGATGGACTCTGTTCTTGTCCAGATTTAATTTTATTATCTCCTACAGACCGGGATCAAGAAATGTCAAGGCCGACGCGCTTTCCAGACAATTTATTTCTACCTCTGAGGACAATCCGACTCCTGAACCTATTATCCCTCCAGCTCGTATAATTTCTGCTATTACCACACAACTCGATTCTTCTTTGACGAAGCGCATATTGAAGGCTCAGTCTCGTTCTCCGGTTCACAGTGCTTGGCCCATGGGTACTCTATTTGTACCTGAATCTGAAAGGCGTCAAGTGCTATACTGGGCTCATTCATCCCTTATTGCTGGACATCCCAATGCTCGGCGCACGGCGGACATCATCTCTAGGGACTTTTGGTGGCCTGAGCTTCGATCCGACTGTCATGATTTTGTAATCGCGTGTCTTCAATGTACTACTGCCAAAGCTTCTCACTCCCGTCCTGCCGGATTGTTACTACCTCTGCCTGTTCCTGTTCGTCCTTGGTCCCATATCGCTATGGATTTTATGGTGGACTTACCTGTTTCTGAAGGTTGCACCGTTATTTTTGTCGTCGTTGATAGGTTTTCGAAGATGGCACATTTCATCCCTCTGCCCAAACTCTCCTCTGCGCCCGAATTGGTACCTGTTTTTGTTCGAGAGATCGTTAGACTCCATGGCCTCCCGACGCAGATTGTGTCTGATAGAGGAGTTCAGTTCACTGCCACCTTCTGGAGAACATTCTGTAAAGCACTAGGGATTTCTCTAGCCCTCTCATCTGCTTACCATCCTCAAACTAATGGGTGCACCGAGAGAACCAATCAATCCCTAGAACAGATCCTTCGCTGTTTTATTGGAGATCATCACTCCAACTGGGCCAGATTGCTCCCGTGGGCTGAATTTGCAAGAAATAATGTCACGCATGAAGCCTCTAAAGTTTCTCCTTTATTTTTGCAACTACGGCTTTCACCCTGCCACCTTGCCCTCAGTGTTTCCAGAGACTCTTGTTCCCGCTGTTGACCATTATTTACTTCAACTCTCTTCCATTTGGGCCAAGACATGTCAATGTTTATCTACAGCGTCTGAAACCTATAAACGCCAGGTCAATAGGCGTCGCCGGTTGGGTCCATCTTATATGGCAGGAGATCGTGTCTGGCTTTCCACGAAGAATATCAAGCTCAAAGTCGCCTCCTCCAAACTGGCTCCTCGTTTTATCGGTCTGTTTCGTGTTCTTCGGAGAATTAACCCTGTTGCTTATGAACTTCAACTTCCCCCTAGTCTTCGTATTCCTAGAGTTTTTCATGTATCCTTACTAAAGCCCCTTGTTTGTAATCGCTATACCAAGAGTATCCCGCGTCCTCGTCCGGTATTAATTGATACTCACCTTGAATATGAGATCCAATCGATCCTGGATTCTCGTAGATTCCGAAACACTATTCAATATCTGGTACACTGGAAAGGTTACGGTCCAGAAGAAAGGTCTTGGGTATCCGTCAAGGACATTAATGCTCCTCGCCTTGTACAGAATTTCCACAAGAAATTTCCTGATAAACCAGGTAACTTTCGGCCTTCGGCCGGCCCTCGAGAAGGGGGTAATGTCACCCGCTCCCGTGGATCCGCTGTCCCCCGTCGTCCTGCGTCCGTCCGCTCGGCTCCCGGCTCGCCGCTACACTTACCTCGTGGCGAGGTCAGGAGGAGGCGTCGGCCGGGTGCTCGGCGTTGCGGTCGTGCTCCCTCTGCTGGACACGCAGCAGTGTTTGTCCTCTACGTGTATGACCTGGATCGTCTGACTACCCGCTTTGGATCTGACCCACCTTCTGGCTGACTACCCGTCCTGTGTATGACCTGGATCGTCTGACTACCCGCTTTGGATCTGACCCACCTTCTGGCTGACTACCCGTCCTGTGTATGACCTGGATCGTCTGACTACCCGCTTTGGATCTGACCCACCTTCTGGCTGACTACCCGTCCTGTGTATGACCCCTGGCTCGTCTGACTCTGCGTTTGTTTTGCCCTCCTCCTACATTACTTTGGTGGAGATCTCTCCAGCTGTACCCAGAGACTATCTACCTCTCCATATCTACCTACTCCAGGGCCTCCTCACTGTTGGGATCATCGAATACCTGGGGGTTGCGTCTCTGCGCACTCCTCCAGGAGAAGAACTTCAGCGGTGAGTGCTCTGGCTTGTGGTAGACGTGACAGGATGGATGTAGAGGCTGCATAGGCCCAGTCAATCGGTCCTGACTGGGCGTTTTTTAAGGTAGGGGCTTGGAGCTGCAGCTCCATCAGCAAATGCCTGGTGTGCCCGATGGCCAGCATGGGCCTAGTTGATGGGGTTGTTAGGGTTAATTTAGGGGCAGGTATGGTTGAAGGGTTAATGTAATGCTGAGGACTGAGGGTTAAATTCATTTAATAAGGTTAACTTAAGGTGCAGTTAGAGGTAAGGGGGGGGCACACTAAGGGGAATCTAAATCCTGCTGGCAGTGAAGATTAACCTAGTACTTATTTATAAAAGTATTGTGTCAGTGTGCTGTCAACGATCACTTTCTTCGCTTAAACGGTGTTGCTGTAATGCCTCGATGTTGCATTCAGCAACACCGAGATCGGCATCATGGGCCATGTCTGGCCCCTCCTCGTGGGTGTCAACATCTGCCATACACTGTATGGTGGCGGACGCCCATTTTAAAAGTTTAGGAGGCGATCAAGTTCCAGCAAAATGTAAAAAAAAAGTCCAAAAAGAATAAAATAAAATACAAAAATTAAGTTTATTATTATGAGCAAGTGCTAAAATTAGCGCTCTATGTTCCCAAAAATCCTGACATGGAAAAAATTAAATAAAAATATCCAAGGGGTGTCTAATTTAAAAAATGAATGGTTTTATGGGGTAAATTGGAGTGGCTGGGCTTAAAGATAGGGCATAGGCACAGATTGACCAAAATGGGGGGGGGGAAGCGCACTTCCAAAATGTGGCATTTTAACGCCAAACACCAGACAAACCCATGCATTCAATACCCAGAAAAATACTACCACAAAGTGTGGCAAAGGCTGGTGGTAGAATCTCATGCAGGGAATGGGAAAGCATTTGACATACCTTTGGGGTGTCTAGTTTTCGAAAATATGTGGTTTGATGGGGTAGAGTAGGACCAGATGTAAAAGTTCCAAGTTAAAAAATGTGCAATTCCTAAATGTGGCGTTTTACCTCCCAAACAACCCGCCAAACCCACCCATGGGGGGTATCACTGTACTTGGGAGATGTTGCTGAACACATATTAGGATGTTGTTTGATAGTGACGTATACCAAGAGCTGTAAATCCATACCTGAAGCGCTTGTGATACTTGAAGTGTTTGTGATAAAAAACACAAAATAAATCACTACCACAAAGTTTGACAAAGACTGGTGGTAGAATTAGTGTATGGAAAGAGTTAAAATTCTAGCATTTGAAATTCCCCGGGGTGTCTAGTTTTCAAAAATATATGATTTGATGGGGTAAATTGCGTTGGCCGGCTTCAAAGATACCCGAAATGGCACATGGGGAAGAATTACCAGATTTGGAAAAAATGGTTTTCAAATAGCAAAACGCTACTTGTACTTATTGCATAACGTGCAGAAAAAAGCAAAAACACATAAAAACATTGGGTATTTCTAAACTCAGGACAAATAGTAGAATCTATTTAGTAGGTTTTTTCATTAGCTTTTCTGGATGAGTAAAGGATTTTTTGGGTAAAAGTCAGAAAATGTGTGTTTTTGGTTTTTTTTTTTTTTACATTTTTCATCATATTTTATTTTTTATGGGAAATTAGATAATACGATCATAACTATGGTATCTGAAGAAAGCCCTTCTTGTCCTGAAAAAAAACCAATATATAATTTGTGTGGGTTCACTAAATGACTGAGGAGAAAATTACATCTAAACATGAGCGCTACAAAAGTGTTAAAACAGCCTCGGTCCCAATGGTACAAAAGGTAAAACACAGCCTGGTCCTTAAGGGGTTAACATCCTGTCTGTTTATTAAATTATTTTAAATAAAAAAAATACATTTATTTTTTTATCAGATTAATCGAAAAAATAATCGGCCAACTAATCGATTATGAAAATAATCGTTAGTTGCAGCCTTAAGTTATTCTTTTCAAAACTTTTTGGTCTGTTTATACTCCATAACCCATGAACTATTGGAGACTTCACACAACTTTTTTAATCATGATTTATCTCACACTATAGAATTATAATCCAAATTATCCCATGATAAGATATTTGTGGCTTGTGACTGTTAACTGAATGTAGATTTTCTTTGTCCCAAAGATTCATTTAAATTCTTATTTAAATAAAAAACACAATTCATATGTACATTGATCCATTCAATTTAAAAATTATCTGAACAAGATAAATATTTAATTTTCTCATTTTGTTTTGCTGATACCCTCAGCAGTATTTACAACTCTATAAACTTAATATGTAATAAATAATAGAAGAATGAACTAAGATCAATCAAAGCCTGCCACAAAAAAGAAAAACAAAAGGTCTTTTTGTTTGGAGAAAGTGTGTTAGCTGTAACTCTCTATTTCCATTTGAGGGATCAACTAATTAGCACTTGTTTAAGGCTCCGCTCAGTGTTTGCGCATTAAATTATCAAATAAATTGATTAAATCACTGAATTGGGTTGTTCTGTGTTCTCTTGTTTATCGTGGAAAAACCTTTTGTAGCTTAACGTGGTTCATACCGATATGCATCTCTTGTTATTTCTTGCCTTGTCTTATGTATCTTTAATTTCAGTCGCCCTACAAAGCACCAATCCTACTAGAACGGTAGTCCACCGTGCCGGAGTTATAAATACTTTCACATGATACACATAACATTTCTGTGTTATGGATCTATTTTGTCAATGTTTACTGTTCTATTTGAACAAATATAGTTGGTTCCTGTGAGACAAATAGTCTCACAAGAACCAATGCAATGTAATGCCGCTACATAATTTAAGTAAATGAAAATCTCATGACATCACAGCCTCGCCTATGTGACACTTCATTCCTACACATTTACAAGGGAGATTAAAGGATACACACCTAACTGTGAAATGTCCACGGGGTAAAACAGGGTGTGATACATGATTTATTAAATATCCTAGTTAAAGGTCTTACTTTTGTTTATGACATATCTTTAAAAGTTTTTTTGGGGGGGGTTTGCAGATGACAGTATTCACAGAGCAGAAAATAAATACATTTTTTGTCAAGTTGGATTTTAACCAAAATTTGTTAATTTATGTTTATCAGTAACAAATGTATTTGTGTAGATGGCTAGCCTGGCTAATATTCATAGAACTATTCTTTTTTAGTGTTACAAATAGGAATGTTCAGATTGTAAAGTTCTGAATATGTGTGAGTATGTATATTATAAATAAAATGTAGCCTAAAAGCTCACATTTTTATTTGTGTATGAAAACTTGTAAAAGCACCACCAATTTGTGTGTTATTTCTGTGTTTAAGGTGGGTTTGATGAATACATTAACTTCATAAATAAACAAATACACAGGAACAAATATAAATAGCCGTATGTATTACATGTGGATTCTTCTCTTTTTGTGGAAGCTCTGTGTAGCCTGTAGTGTGAATAACAATGACAACAGGGGTTGGGACATTGCATGCAAAGTGACATTCCAGGGGTCCTAGTATTGACGTGTGCAAAAGGGGAGTGGTGGAAGGGTTTATATTTGTGGAACAGTACACAGAGAAACCACAGAATCTACAGAAAACGCAAGACATGAGGACCAAAGTAACAAGTATGTGATATTGGCAAATTATAGATTGTGATATTTTACTGATAATGTGTGTATAGAGTATATATAAATGCTACATTGTATAAAATACTTGTCATGGTTGGCGCTACATACTGTTATAGTCGTGAAAAGAATGCAAAATCTGGAAGTAGCTACACTGAGATAAGAGTAACCTGTGTAGAGGGGGATACTGACAATCATGTACTGGTACTGCTCACTTTGTTGTAATTCTTATAAAGATTGTTAGCACACAGTGTGGACTAGCTGAAAGGTGTGTATTTTGGCTAGCATAGCTTGTTGTGATAATTGTGTTTTCTGTGGTGGGATAAGCACTGTGCGTTAGTAAGGTTTTATTGATAAAGTGTGTTAAAACAAGTACTTCACACCTTGTTTGCTGTTATAGGCGTTATGTGATACTGGCACTGGCATGTTCATGGAATGTGTAAACTAATCCATTTGAGGTATTGATACAGTATAGAAGAACTGGATTTTTGTTCTTTGATTCCCACAGTAGGTGTCTGTTTGAATTGGCAGTGAATTCACCTTTTCACCTTTATTACTGTTAGTTTTCATTATCCAACAAATACAAGTATCCAAAGGGTACTGCCGTTGTACACATTGGTGACAGTGTAGGTTGGTCTCCTTAAAAAGGAAATCACCTTTTGGGAGTTTGGTCCGTGTTATATATGTCTGGATATTGCTCCATATAGTATCTGACATTATTAAGATGTATAATTATCAATATCAATTGCATCTCTGCCTTTTGGGTAAGATCAAGTGAAAGAAAGGGAAAGCTTGGTCCTCTGGCCTTAAGGCCTGGTGGCTTGAAGCCTGAGGTCTCAGAGCCCCCTGTGCTTGGTCCATTCAAGGTGTGTGCACTTATTTAAGTGGTTGTGAGGCCTTGCCGATCTGCACAGCCCTCCATGGCCTGGGTGTGCGTTTTGCCCTTCTGCACCTGGCCAAGTTGAGGATACAACATGAGGGACATACTTACATTTTGGATGACCCAACGGCGGCATCGGAGAAGCTTGCAGAGCTAAAAGCGTTAATGTGAAGCAAGTAATCTACCCTGCACCAGGGACTGTGATGAGTGCACAAGATTTGATGTTCTTTGTTTACTTGATTTGTTCTCTTTGGCCTCTGTATATCCTGAGCTGATGCTCACGGAGGAACAACAACATTGAGTGGAATATTTCCATTACAAACTGCTGATCTTCAGAAACTGATATTCTATTGGATCCTACGGTATTCTTATACAGATGCCCTATAGTTTGAGCAAACTTGGTGCAAAATCATATTGGGGGATTAACCCCTTAAGGACCAGGCTGTGTTTTACCTTTTGTACCATTGGGACCGAGGCTGTTTTAACACTTTTGCGGTGTTCGTGTTTAGATGTCATTTTCTCTTCACTCATTTAGTGAACCCACACAAATTATATGTTGTTTTTTTCAGGACAAGGAGGGCTTTCTTCAGATACCATTGTTTTAATCATATTATCTAATTTCCCATAAAAAAAATAATAAAATATGATGAAAAATGTAAAAAAAAACCACATTTTCTGACTTTTACCCCAAAAATCTTTTACTCATCCAAAAAAGCTAATGAAAAAAACTACTAAATATATTCTACTATTTGTCCTGAGTTTAGAAATACCCAATGTTTTTATGTTTTTTTGCTTTTTTCTGCCCGTTATGGAGCATTAAGTACAGGTAGCGTTTTGCTATTTTGAAAACCATTTTTTCCAAATCTGGTAATTCCTCCCCCCATGTGCCATTTCGGGTATCTTTGAAGCCGGCCAATGCAATTTACCCCATCAAATCATATATCTTTGAAAACTAGACACCCCAAGGTATTTCAAATGCTAGTATTTTAACCCTTTCCATGCATGAGATTCTACCACCAGCCTTTGCCACACTTTGTGTTAGTATTTTTTTGGTATTTTTTTTTACACAAATTGTACTTTGGGTATACATTTATAGCTCCAGGTGTACGTCACTATCAAACAACACCCTAATATGTGTTCAATAACATCTCTCGAGTACAGTGATACCACCCATGCATGGGTTTGACTGCTGTTTGGGGATAAAAGGCCACATTTGGGAAGTGCGCTTTTTTTCCCCTATTTTGGTCAGTCTGTGCCTATGCCCTATCTTTGAGCCTGGCCACTACAATTTACCTCATAAAACCATATATTTTTAAAAACTAGACACCCCAAGGTACTTAAAATGGTAGTATTTAACCCTTTCCATGCATCAGATTCTACCACCAGCCTTTGCCACACTTTGTGGTAGTATTTTTTTTGTATTTTTTTCACACAAATTGTACTTTGGGTATAAATTTATAGCTCCAGGTATACGTCACTATCAGACAACACCCTAATATGTGTTCAGGAACATCTCCCGAGTTCAGTCATACCCCACATGTATGGGTTTGTCTGGTGTTTGAGGTTAAAATGCCACATTTTGGAAGTGCGCTTTTTTTTTCCCCCATTTCGGTCAGTCTGTGCCTATGCCCTATCTTTGAGCCCGGCCACTCCAATTTACCCCATCAAACCATTCATTTTTTTAAAGTAGACACCCCTTGGGTATTTGAAATGCTTTTTATTTAAATTTTTCCACGTCAGGATTTTTGGGAAGATACAGCGCTAATTTTAGCACTTGCTCATAATAATAAACTTTATTTTTTTATTTTATTTATTTTACTCTTTTTGGACTTTTTTTTTTACATTTTGCTGGAACTGGATAGTTCCTCTAAAGCATAATAATTTTTAAATGTTACCATGTTTTTTTTAAGCTTTTTCTTTTTTTCCTTTTTTTTTAAAAATTTTTTATTTATTTTTTTAATATTTTACTAATCACATAGTGATTAGAAAGCTGGGCTCCATTGACTTGTATGGTTGAATGCAGTACCTGCATTCAACCTGCAAGTGGAGCCAGAGTTCTCTAGAGGGTCTGGAGACCGTCTAGCCAACTTTTAAACCTTTATTATTTTTTTTTCCCGGGCCGCCGCCATCTTACGGATGGTGAAGACTGCGTGCAGCTGCGGCTGTGACCGCTCTCCGGAGCGGTCACAGCCCACCTAGAGGTAAGTGTTTGGTGTCGCTGGATGCCTCCTGATCGAGGCATTCCAGCGACACCATTGAAGTTTAGGAGGTGATCGTTGATCGCCTCCTAAACGCTTTTAAAACGGGCGTCCGCCGCCATACAATGTATGGCGGCTGTTGACGCCCCGGGGAGGGGCCAGACATGGCCCATCATGCCGATCTCGGTGTTGCTGAATGCCTCGACATCGAGGCATTACAGCAACACCGTTTAAGCTTAGAAAGTGATCGTTGATCACTTTCTAAGCTTGTTTAAGTCTGATGACGTGTCAGGTACGTCATAGGTCGTTAAGTGACCGTTTTGCATGACGTTCCTGACCCGGCAATGGACGTTAAGGGGTTAATATCTTTCTTGTGTATACAGTATTATACAATTGTGTATATTTTCATTTTTTATATGTAAACCTGCTGAGGCTCCCAGAGAACATATCGTTTGTGATTTGAATTTAAGTATACTTTTTTTTTATTATTTTTTTTTTAAAAACACTTTATACACGATGGGTGTCAATTTGTAAGAAGGGATATATTCAATTGTTATATAAAACAAAAATTGCATAGCACTATCAATATATAGATATTATAGAAGGAGCACTGCACTTTATTTATTTTTTGTCTGTTTTATTGTCACATAGGGGTTATGTGTTTAGTGCTGGCAGCTATTTATTATATTTACTTTGCACACGCTATTTATTCACATATATATCAAAAGCGCCGTTATTCACTTTATTTTTGTAAATAATTGTTGGTAAATATTTGTTCCTAATGCACCTAACAAGACTTTTTTTGGCAGATTGTTGGAGACTTTGTCAGACTTTCCTCTCTAATGTTATGTTAGGGGGCAACTTTAATTACGTCCTGGACCAAGTACAGGACAGATTATGACCAACCTCATGTCCCTTGACGCTCCAACATGAGGGTACTTTAACTTCCTGCCTGGAGTACACCAAACAATGGCTAGGGTTGATTACTTTTTGGCTTTGCCGCACCTGTTTCCGGGTGTTGGTGATGCCAAGATTCACACTATCCATTTCTCTGACCATGCCCCGGTGTCGATGTCGGTTAAACTACAGACCCCTTTCCCTGCATATTTTGTAAACAAACCAGATTTTATTTGCTTTCTGGAGATGGTGTGGGGCAACTATCTAGATCACAATGTGCAGCATGTGCAGGATCCCCTTCTTTTCTGGGAGACAGCCAAAGCGTATAATTTCTTATATGGCGAGGCTCCATAGGGAGTGGCAGCAGAAGTTTGAGTCCCTGAATGTTGGGGTTTCAGAAGCCTTCCAGGCTCTTATAGGCAACCCGTCAGAACAAAATGGATTAGAATTTACCCAGATCAAGCAGCTGTTAGAAGCTCATTTATTGGAATGGGCACAAAAACAATTGGAGTACACCAAATTTTTTTTTACTTTTGGGGGAATAAAGCAGGCACATTACTGGCCATAATGGCAAAAAGACAGGGGAGGCGTCATATTAGCCACCTGCTGCTGTTTGTGGCGGACCTGCAAAATTCTCTCGATGGGGTGTTCGACGTGCTGTGCAGATGGGGTGCAGTCACAGGTTTTGCAGTAAATATTTCAAAGATGAGAGCTCTATACTTAGCGACGGGTAGGGTGTCCAGTCCTTGGACATCGTGTGGGTGTCTGATGTGCTTACTTATTTAGGGGTCAAACTGTCTAAAGATCTGTCAATGCTATACGCTCTTAATATTCCCCCTATCATTCAAAAAATTAGGAATGAATTATGCAGCTGGGAAGGCCTACATCTTTCCTTTTCAGTAGAGCAGCGTTGATAAAAATGATCAGCTTTCCTAGGTTGCTTTACCGTTTGCAGATGCTCCCAATTTGGTTGCCCCCTTCTGATGCAAAGGAACTAGATACAATATTTGCCAAGTTCATCTGGCAGGGGAAAATAGCTAGACTGAGCATGTCCCTGCTACAGCGGCCCAGGTCCTCCATGGGTCTCAATGTGCCTTCTCCAAAGGAACTATAATTTGGTGGCATTGATGCGATATGAGGTGGATTGAATTAGACGTGATGGTCTGTATACGGATCCGTGTCTGGAGCAGGCCGTTTGTCGGGAATTGTCTCTCGCGGAGGCTTTGCACACCTCTGTCTCTCAGCTCTCCTCAGCTCAGTTAAAGCTAATCCTCTCCTGATTACCACAATTAGAGCTTGGAAGGTGGGTTACCCAGCCTTTCAAGAGGCTAGACCTGGACGCCCTATACTCTTTGGGGAGTGGCATACTCACAATTGATCGGTTTCTAGACCATGCAGCACAGACGATACTCTCATATGAGGGGATAAGAGCTGTGAGACCAGAGTTGCCGATACCCCTCTTTTTTTAACACCCAATTTGTTCGTTGAATTATTTTAATTAAACAAAACATTTGCGTTTTTAAGCAGATTAATCGAAAAATAATTGGCCAACTAATCAATTATGGAAATAATAGTTGCAGCCTTAATATATTGTAATCTGTATGTAAAAATCTGATTTAAAATTACCCACTATTACCCCTTAGTAAATTTAATATATATGGTTTTACATACACTTTGATAGCACACATTGTCCATGTGTGTGACAGCACAGGGTAGACACACATAACAACATGGGTTAAATGCCATACCGAAGAAGCACAACCTAGGGAAAAAGTATAAATTCCCACAAGTAGATCACCTTTTTCGGCACGTCTGCCTTTTTATTACATATTTTTATATGCTTATGTGTGGCTGTTATTTATTGTGGAGGGAAGTTTGAAAGGAGAGTTGTGATGGGAGTTGGAGTGGTGGTGCTCTGTAGGAATAGCTTTAATAATCAAGGTTGCTTCTCTGCATCTCCACACCTAGCCCAATGCTTATTAATTATTTCTTGTGTATTTGTCACTGTATTTGGTTACAAAACTTAAGTGCTTATATCTGGGTTATCTTGATCTTTCCCCTTGATCTCTTTGGGATAAAAGAAAAAACAAAACATGTCCCCTCCCCAATAAAGTTCGATTCTCTGCCGCTCTCAGTGCTGGTGGGTGTGGAAATGTAACAAAAGGAGCTATAGTATTGAAGTCACAAGCTTTTGTAAAGGCGATCTGCAATAGCTACATACCCAGTGCTTAGGTTTCCAATTAGGCTTGCAGGAGGCAGTTCCCAGAGCACATGAGAATCACCTGTACAGACCGTTGGTTCCCATTACACCCAAAGCATTTTTTCATACTAGTATAACATTAAAATGTAGTTTTTAAAAATATGTTGTAGTTTTCTTATAATGTGTATTTGTCTTGTATAGTATACTGCATGAAAATCTGTACCTGTATTCTTTAGTTCTTGGGATTAGAAAGTAGGAAATCAGCAAAATTGCATTCAACATGCATTTTACTAGACACTAGGACTGGGGTGTACCTTCATCAGTAATTTTTTATTACTAGAGTATCAGTATTGATCAAAATGAAAGCAGTATAAGTAACGTGCAAGGATAGAAGCTGTTATGCCAGCATACATTTCTTTACCTTTCAAGAAGGAGAGGTGTTAATAGGGAGTCATAGGATTGCGTGGATGTAGTGACAGCTATTGGAGTTGCAGGTCTTGTATGGACCTAGTAACATTTCTGTCTACAAGATGCATGGTGCAACACCAAGTACAGTTTGTCATATACAGGTTCCTATTTTTTTAGAGTCTACAACAATGGTGGTTTTATATAAGGGGGCAAAATGTGGAATAAATGTTTCGATGTTGCTTCATCTAAACTTTTTCCATGCTTTTATCTTTCCAGCCTTCATGGATCCTGAAATTTCCATCCTCTATAGCAGCCCATGTCCTCAGGGACTTCCCCAGCAGAGAGTTAAAGTCCAGCTATCCCCACTTTACCAGAGACGCCAGCTGCCTCCTCCACTAGAAGAAAGGATTCTGTTGGAATGGGAAGAACGAAAACAAAAGCAACCGTGGGTCTTTAATGGAGCAAAGTTCAGGCTTCATTCTGTTCAAACAGATGAAGGAAAAAGAGGTAGAAAATATCAAGAGAGGCTTAATGGAGAAACAGATACATTGGAAGAAAAAAGAAGTGAGGATGATGTTGAGAAATTAAGGGACGACATTGGCAACAAATCAAAGGGAGGGCTCACCCTTCACCTTGCACTTACCTGCTACAGAGACTTTCTGGGCACCAACTGGTCAGGGGATGTGACATCTTTGCAAGAGAGGGGAGTGAGAGAGCATGGAGACATTGAGGCTTACCTGGCCCAACCATTGGGAGTGGGAGCTGCTCTGCAATGCGAGGATGGATGCTTTGTCTTCCTTAAGAGGAGTCAAAGAGTTGGAGAGGCACCTGGTCAGCTTGATGTACCAGGAGGACACCCTGAGCCCAAGGTGCGTTGAGAGAAGAACAACACTGGTCTTCAGCAATGTTATGATCTTGTTAACAATGGGTAACAGCTGAAGAAAATTAGACCACATGCCTTGTCCCATAACACAAATGGGGAGGAACAGAAGCCAAAGCAATAGCTTAGATCTGGGAAAGAATGTGGAAATAAGGGCATAGGAAAAAGCGAAGTGCTTAGGTGTTAGACGGGGCTCGACAAGAATGGCAAGGGATTTTATGTAGAAGGATGAGTGATTGATATTAAAATATGAAAGAGAAGACAGAAAAGAATAAAGAATAGCAAGACTGGGAAGGATTGGAAAAAGTTAACATTTTTTCACCCTTTTTAGGCTGTCGCACCCAATGTTCCTGAAGAAGAGCTATCCCTGGATGTTCTGAAACCAGAGTTGGTCATCAGGGAGCTGTTTTCATCCATCCTTGCAGAAATACGGGATGAGGTGGGTTACGTGTGTTCTGTGTTAGAATGACAAGTAAAATAAATGCGTTCATGTATCACATGACAACACAAAACCACTGTTGTAATACTTCACAGAATGTAAAGGCTCACTAAGTATTAATCTTTAAACAATTATAAAAAAAACATATTGAATGTTCTTTATGAGCATCAACACTTTAATCTTCTAAAATACAACATGTATTGTGCAACCATCGCTGAATAACAAGATAAGTTTTGTTTTCTGTAGAGATGCACTCCTGTAATTAGCACCATGACCACACAATGTCACTTTAATATGGTGAAATAATACAATGAAAACCATAACCAGCATCTGTCAGTATATTGAGCAATTACTTTTGTTATGTACATCGTCAGTGTACAAACCTTTGCAGCCCCTGAGGTCCTAGGCGTCTCCATGGTTTCTTGGTGCAAAAGCGAGCCCTTTGAAACCATCCCTAATCTTAACTTCTGTTAATCATGTCTGTTTATTATCATATTACTGAGCCTACATAAAGTGTCTTCTGAGTCAAATTACTCCTTAGTATCAGCTCACATAGTGTGTACTAGTTTCATATTTTCAATGAGATGTTCCAAGATGTAGCCATTTAGCACATAACTTGATGCAAAGTTATATTATGTATATCTTAATATTAATTCCTTTTGTTCCTTCAGGTTAACCTGCCCCTGTCTACCCTTAGCGACCCACTTCTTTTGGGCATTGCCCGTAATCATACCAGTGCTGGCAGACCAAGTGCTGAATTCTATGTCAGGTAATGAGTGGTTATCTGTGGAACACAAGCCTACATTGCATAAAAATGGCAAATGTACTAACTTTATATCCTCTGTATTTCAGGTGCAGCCTAAATTCCGAAGAAGTACGGCAAAGATATCAGCAAGGGGGACCAGAAGCTCATGAGTCTACAGATATTATATTTATAGACAGAGAGGTGACTACATATGTTTTTATGAAGATGTCTTTCCTTATGTTACATAATATGTTTGCAGTTACAGCAATATCTGCAATATCTAACAAGGGTAGAGTACTTGATTGGAAGGATATTACTTCAGATAAAACATGAAGTTGTCAGGGACTGGGTCCGTACAGATGACTGTAATGACCCAGAGTGCCCAAAGATGGAGTTCAGGAGGTATTGCACAGTAGCGGAGTTGGACAGGGCCTGGTGCAGGGTGACTGCACTCCCCCGAGTGGGCAGTGACATAGCAGCAGATGTTATCCAGAACAAAGCAGAACTTGGTGATATCCTACAGGCACCCTGGAGCAGGCATGAGACATAGCTCTACAGACGAATGTGCAGGATGCTGCAGGCTGGGAGTATGGAAGCTAAGCAGAGTAACAGCTGAAACATAGCGAGTAAGGGACAGGGAGACCAAGCGAGAAACATATCCAGACAAGACATGCATAATAGAGGACACAAAGAACAGGGAACAAGGACCACAAGGGATGGAGTGAGGAGCAAGGATCCTCGGATGCTTCTCCTTTAAGCAAGGATAGGACATCTTAACTGGGACATGGGGAGAGGAGAGAGGGACTGAAATCCTCAGATGATTCAGGGAAAAGAGGGCAAATGTACATAAGAGACAGACAAACAATTGGAGATTCCGTCACACCATATGGCCATAGTATGCTTAGCCCACCACTACGCCAAAGTACTCAAATATTCGGTGGGCCCTAACACTAAACCCTGCCTATTGAATTATTAATAAACTGAAACTAAACGTTGAATCTTAACACAAAACCAAGAAGGACATACCCTTAGACTGCTGACTGAGACAAACATAAACGGGTGGGGCACACTTTATAAAGGAAACAAAGCTGAAGCAAAGAGCAGAACTGGAATCAGAAGCACAGAACAGAGCATATGGAAATCCAGGGATGGATTACAGCAAAGGGGGAACTGTAGCAAGACAGGGAAAATCAGAGAAATGCAGCTCCACAGTCTGGATGGACCCTGACCGGAGTGAGCATTTTTGAGCATGGCTGATGGATGTGTCAGTAGTCCTAGACATGGAAGCAGGAAGACCATATTGGCCGTGTTTTCCCAGGACACACATACTGACCAGAAATTGGTTATGTCAAAATTATTTCCTACATATGTTCAAAGCTTGATAAACTGTTGACCCATTCTTACTGCTTGTCCATATTTGAGTTGTATTGTACTGTTATTTTTATGTGTTTATAACAGTATTTGACATTGTTACTGCAACTATGATAGCATTGATTTTTATCATAGGAACTTACCACTTGTATTGGCCACCCTTTCCGTAAATTAATATTTCTTTTTGCCCATGATTGCCATCCTGTTTTAGAGAATGCCTTTTTCTCAGCAGTTTAGAGATTAATATAAAACAGCATTCAAGGGTAATGATCCATTGACTGTTTCCATTTCCACTTTAGTAGGGAAAATATATATTGCTGTTTTAGCCAATGCAGTCTTTATTCAGTTAATATTTTTTATTGGGTCATACCATAAATGTTATCTAATTTGACTAAAGACTCATTTTCTACTTTAGTCATAATTATTCCTTATCATCGTAAGGAAAGCTTAGTATTTTTCATTATCCAATTAAACAATTTAATTGTGTTTGTGACTACCACATCTAATGTCTGTCAATTAAAGCAGGCTTCTTATTCCCCCTACTACTCTCCAGAACATAACCAGGATATCTTCAAAATGTATATTCCTCCCTCCTCCAAGGGATTGGTGATTGGCTTTTTTAATTTTAATTAGTATTTATTTTCTCTTTCTCCCTAGGAAATGTTGTCTCTTGAACACTCTGAAATGTGGAAGGAGCTCTGCCCATCAGCAAAAGGCTGTGTAAAACTTTATCTCCTAGTTTGGGAGCAACAGTCTTGATTATTTTTAAATTAGCCTTTTCTCAAAATGGACAACATCAAAACAGGACAGGGTGCTCTCATCTTCCAGTATGGATTTTACACAATTTGATCTGGCTGTTGTCCTGCTTTGTTTTTGAGATTTAATAGGCTAAAATGTCTGTAAATAGTTTCATGTTTAACTAAAGCTAAGTAGAAGTTGCATTTTTACTCTTACACTAAGAAAAATATATATATGATTACATTTTTTAGAGATGTTTGCATGTTAATTTGTTTCATAAATATGAGAACATTTCATGTTTCAATAAATTGGTTTGATGCTGTGCATCAAGTATGTTTGTTTACATAGTTTTGAGACAAACTTTATTACTAAGCTTTAGGGGGAAGTTTGACCAACCGGCTCAGGAATAAAGCCTCTCTTAAGGAACCTTTAGAATTTAGGAAATCCAAGTTGGATTGTAGTCTGATGACACTCACTGGCCACTATATTAGTCACACCTGTTTTATTGCTTGTTCACACAAATAGCTAATCAGCCAATCACGTAGCAGCAACTCAAGACATTTAGGCATGTAGACATGGTCAAGAGAACTTTCTGAAGTTGAAATCAAGCATCAAAATGGGGAAGAAAGGGGATTTAAGTGACTTCGAACGTCCTGGTGGACTTTAGCGAGGGCAAATCGCCCTCGGGATGCTGACCGGAGTGAAACACCAAAAACTCACCACTGAGTTTAGATTAAAAAATGGCTAAGAATGTATTTTTTTTTTGCAAGATTGATATGTCATTCTGGCATCAAATACTAATCTCAGTGACAGTACATCGCAATTTGATATAGATTACTTTAGCCGTGCCAGCTGCCCAGATTAACTCTGAATCCTCTGTTACATTCCCTGCCAGGGACGTTAGTGAGGAGTGGATACCTCCTTGTGGTACCTCACCTGAAAATCCCCTGTTTACTGCCAACCCTGGGATCAGAGTTAATGTGCCAGGATTGACCCTGCTCCAGGCTATGGAGCTGGTAATGGGGATGATCTGAATGGGTACTTTTTTTTGTTTGGATATAGGCTAAGAAAAGAAATTCTTAGGAAGACAACAGGAGCAAACACATGGAGGGGGTTAGGAAACCAGGTCCTGAGACCTCTGCTCCCAAACACATAATCTTCAGTAGATGATGATGCTCAACTGCAGCATCTTGTGATGGCGAGACTGTTCAGACAGGAACTGGAGACTCTGAGCAAACAACTGGGAATAAGAAGTGGCCTCCCCAAATTAAGCAACTCCCAGGTTTCAGTCACAGGCTGTGTCTCTGGATTCCATGGATCAACATGTACAGATGCCTGTATCCTTCAGGAGATCTCTGAGATGGTGATTGCTTCCCCACCATCTCCTAGGAGGCTTATGCTGACATATTCGAGACTGGGTTGTCATCACTACTGACACCAGTTCCTGTGGTTGGGGGAGTTGTCAACATACAGATTTTCTCGGCAATCAGACTATACTCCCAGGAGAATGTAGCCTTAATATCAGAGGTCTTTTCCATCTTGGCCCGCAAAAGGGGTTCTGCAGACATAGACCTGATGGCATGAAAGTAGAGTGCTTCTTTTCCCTATCCCCCCAGGGAAAAAGACACATTCGCCACTTTTGGAAGGGTTTTCAGGAAAATCAAGGACTGTGAATCTATGACCCAGAATGGCCTCCGACCCCATCAGTTTGCCTCTACTGGACAATCTTTTCTACAGGACCGGACTGGAAATGAAAAGCAGCCCTGGAAATATATGGATACCGGCCATATTGTATCGCGTGGTTGAGCTCTTGTGCCCACACACCACACCCCATACCCCTCACACACGCCTATCTGAACCATGCTATTTACCATCCAAATAGCTATAAATCATTCTATAAAAGTGTTAAAAGGTCCAAATAAGTGTACTGGATAAAGATGACATCAGTGCTAGGCAGATAATATAGGATAGACTCTGTGATGGGATTTGGAGTACATCAGTACAGATGTTATCTTACACCTGAAGCCACAATTTAGTGCAATGAATCCTTTTTTAATAAGGCATGCAAATTAAAATAAAGTAAACAACACAATACCTTTACTTTTCCTCTCACTGATTTCTGGACCTAAAAAGTTTTGTCCGCTGAAGTGACTACAAATTCAGGAGGGTGTTTTATCTCTGGATAAGTAAAAATTAAATCGTTCAATTTATTCCTACAGTAAGTAAAATGCCAGGAAACAGATGACCAAACATACACCAGGACAGGCTCTGCTACACTGACACTGAAACACACACACCAGGACAGGCTCTGCCACACCGACACTGAAACACACACAACAGGACAGGCTCTGCCACACTGACACCCAAACAAACACACCAAAACAGGCTCTGACACATCGGCACAAACACACACCAGGACAGGCTCTGCAACACCGGTACAAACACACACCAGAATAGGCTCTGCCACACCAACACCCAAACACATGCACACCAGGACAGGCTCTGCCACACTGACACCCAAACACACACAGGACAGGCTCTGCCACACCGACACCCAAACACACACCAGGACAGGCTTTGCCACACCGACACCCAAACACACACACACCAGGACAGGCTCTGCCACACTGGCACAAACACACACCAGGACAGGCTCTGCAACACCGGCACAAACACACACCAGGACAGGCTCTGCCACAACAAAACCCAAACACACACACCAGGACAGGCTTTGCCACACAGACACCCAAACACACACACAGGACAGGCTCTGCCACACTGACACCCAAACACACACACCAGGACGGGCTCTGCCACACTGAAACTCAAACACACACACCAGGACGGGCTCTGCTACACCGACACCCAAACATACACAAACCAGGACAGGCTCTGCCACACCGACACCCAAACACACACACACCAGGACAGGCTCTGCCACACCGATACCCAAACACACACACACCAGAACAGGCTCTGCTACATCGACACCCAAACACACACCAGGACAGGCTCTGCCACACCGACACCCAAACACACACACACCAGGACAGGCTCTGCCACACCGATACCCAAACACACACACACCAGAACAGGCTCTGCTACATCGACACCCAAACACACACCAGGACAGGCTCTGCCACACTGGCACAAACACACACCAGGACAGGCTCTGCAACACCGGCACAAACACACACCAGGACAGCCTCTGCCACAACAACACCCAAACACACACAGCAAGACAGGCTTTGCCACACCGACACCCAAACACACACACCAGGACAGGCTCTGGCACACCAACACCCAAACACACACCAGGACAGGCTCAGCCACACCGACACCTAAACACACACACCAGGACGGGCTCTGCCACACCGGCACAAACACACCAGGATAGGCTCTGCCACCACCCCCTTTAGTATTGATTTATGTAATGGCCCCAGCTGCCCCCATTGTGTATTATTGAAGATCATCAATCAAATCGAGAGTGATCAGAACTGAGGGAGAACACTATCATTTGTGTGGGATACTACACAATTTTGTTCCTGTTTTCTCTCCCTCTAGACGTAAAGATTGGGAGAAAAGCACAAATATCACAGATATATCGTGAGTGCAATACTTACCACCGACTGAGATATTATATATGCTATTATTTGCTATACTATTGTTTTTTTTTTTTCACGAGCACCCCTAAGTGGAAGTTTGTTGTTTGATGTCAGCATCCAGAGAATGCTGTTCTAGGGTAGCAGCTGTGAAAAAGGGGAAGTATTGTGATTTATTCATTTAATTATTCACCATATTGTTTTTTTACTGATACCCTTGTCACTTTTCTTTTTGTACACGTATTTATGCCCCCAGCCAGACCCTCTTGTAGTATTAATTGAAGTGATGCCCCCAGCCCCCCTTGTGTATTATTCCCAGCCTTCTCCACATTGTGTATGAATTCCCCCAGCCAGCATCCCTTTTAGTATTGATTTATGTAATGTCCCAGCCTTCCCCCTTTGTGTACTGTAGGACAGGCTCTGCCACACTGACACCCAAACACACACACCAGGACTGGCTCTGCTACACCGACACCCAAACACACACAAACTAGGACAGGCTCTGCCACACTGACACTGGCTAATTGAATTTACCCCATCAAACCATATTTTTTTGAAAATTAGACACCCCAAAGTAATTCAAATGTATTTTAATCCTTTCCATGCATGAGATCCTACCACCAGCCTTTGCCAAAGTTTGTGGTAGTAATTTTTTTGGTATTTTTTTCACAAAAATCAGGTATAAATTTATAGCTCCAGGTATTTATCACTATCAAACAACACCCCAATATGTGTTCAGCAACATCTGCCGAATACAGTGATACAACCCATGCATAAGTTTGTCTAGTGTTTGGGAGCTAAAAGGCCACATTTGGGAAGTGTGCCTTTTTCCATTTTGGTCAGTCTGTGCCTATGTCCTATCTTTGAACCTGGGCACTCCAATTTACTCCATCAAACCATTCATTTTTTCAAAATTAGACACCCCTTGGGTATTTGAAATGCTTTTATTTTAACTCTTTTAATTTCAAGATTTTTGGGAAGATACAGTGCTAATTTTAGCACTTGCTCATACCAATAAACTTTATTTTTTATTATATTTATTGTATTCTTTTGGACTTTTTTTAGAGTTTGCTGGAACTGGATGGGTTCTCTTGATGTTGACATCACTGCATAATTATTTTTTTTATTTTTTAGCTATTTTTCTTTTTTTCCATATTTTTTTAAATTATTTTTTAAATATTTTACCAATCACATTGTGATTAGAAAGCTGGGCTCCATTGACTTGCATGGTTGAATTCAGTACACAGGTACACTTTGGCAGCTGACGCTCGTTTTAAAAGAGTTTAGGATGCAATCAACAATGGTGTCACTGAAATAGCAAGTAGCAAGCCATTCAGCCACACAGAACATCCACCCCACTGCGAGAGACTTTGCCACTCGCAAGATGGCGGCGCATCTTTTAAAAAATAACAAAGTTGGGAAAGTTAGCTAGAGGGTCTCTTTAGACCCTCCTGAGAACTCTGGCTCCCCTTGCAGGTTAACTACAGATTGAGGCGTTTCAGCCTCCTAAACCTCCTACAGTGTAAAGCCTCCTACAGTGTATGGCAGACGTTGACGGCCCAGGTAGGGGCCTGACATAGCCCCTGATGCGGATCTCGTTGTTGCTGAATGCCTCGACCTTGAGGTATTACAGCAACACCGTTTAAGCATAGAAAGTGATCATAGATCTAAGCTTGTTTTACTGAAATTCTGTGCCAGGCACGTCATTGGACGTTAAGGGGTTAAGCGACTGTGATCGCAAGTGATCTTTCTACAGGAGACTCATTGGAAGGACACGGATATGTCTACACTCAGGGCCCCTTGGGTGGGAACCTGTGTTTCGGCCCCATACAAAACAAAATCCAAGGGGTAGCTATCTTGCAGCACAAATCTTTGTCGTATCAGGTACATTCTACCATCTTGGATCCAGAGGGCAGATACATATTGCTCGATGCCACAATTGAACATAAACGCATACTACTGCCCAATATTAACGCTCTCAATGTTCCTAATTATCAATTTTATTGTAAACAGTTTGATCTGCTAACTACTGTTTTTACAGATGTTCTTAAGGGTGAGGATTTTAGTACGGTTCAGGACCTGCAACTTGACAGACCAGGACCGACTCAATGCACACTACCCACTGACCGGGCAGGAATTTAATTACTAGCACGCAACCTACACCTAGCTGATCCTTGGAAGGCAACTCACCCAACCACCTGTGATAACACACATGTCTAGTGCACAATATACTTCTTCAAGGTTAGATTTCTTCCTGGTTTCACATATCCTACATAGTTCCATTGGAGATATCCTCATCTCAGATCATGCACCCATTACACTTCGCTTGGACCTCCATGCCAAAACATCCTACACTAGGCCTTGGCAGTTCCCCCCGTGTCTAATCAGTGACCACATGGGGGAACCTTGTGGATGACAACATAGAGCACGTGAAGAACCCTGTACTTTTTCGGGAAACGGCTAAGGCAGTGCTTTAGTGGTGACATTATTTTGTACACAATGTAGATATAAAATGACTAAATTGTGTACAGACGAGAAGACATACAATTTACTGGCATAAGAGTCCTAAACTGACAATCTGTCTAATGACACTATGACTGCCTCAGAGAGCCTATATATGACACATCTAATCCTACACCTTCTTAGTTATGGGTATTATGTGTACATGGATTATTACACAAGTGTTGCGTTCTTTAAAAAAAAATCTGTTTTTGTTTGAGACCGTGTACTGAGGGACTGTACAGAAAAAGACCCAGGTCTCCCAAAGCTGCTGGTACAAAACAGGCGATGTTGGAGTTCTGTGATGTCATAATGAGTTGTTGGCACTTAAGTATACAGACTGCAAAGATGTGTGTGTGTGTGTTGTCCATGATACACAATGACTCAATCATGACAACATGTTTTAGAGGGGAAAATGTCAGACTACATTAGGCACGTTAGGCACATGGGCGGTGTTGGTTTATCAATTTTATGACAAGACACGGAGGCTCCTATTGCTTAACTCTTTCTTTACTGAATCATATAGCAGCAAGAAAAATTTGAATAAAGGTAAAAGAAAAACACAACATGTGGCCCCAACAGCCAATGCCAACACAGCACTCAGCATAACTCTAGTCTCCTCCCGGAAGTCATCCTCTTTCTTTGCTGCTCACTGGATCAGATAAGTACCATCCAGTGTATTTTATTATATTACTATACTATTGTCGTTTTTACATATTTTTTCGGTGTCTCATTGTTTAATTTCCTTATTATTTGGATTATTCATCGCCCTTTATTGTTTCTTTATTGCCTATTTGGTTGTCCTTTCCCTTTTTCCCTTGTGTCTCCCTTCGGTTTTGGCGGTTGTCTTTTCTTTTACCCGTTTGGGTCCTAGTCTCGTCTGACCTTACTTACCTTGCTCCGGTATGTCCTGTTTCTCTTTTCTTCGACTTCTTTTATGGCGTTACCGGCTGTAGTTTTCTCTGGCTCGCGTCTCTCTGAGACGCTCTATCGGCGGTTTCCTGCGCATGCGCGCGGCCGCCGCTACTGCACAGCAGCTTCGCGATTTTTCCGTCCACGAGGCTTTTCGGTTGCGGCAGTCTGTTCCGTCGTTCGCGTCGTGTTACAACTTCGTTTCTTCGTGTTTCCAGGCGGGGGTAAGCTCCCAACCTGGTTACCAGCTGGGGAAAACGTCCTTTTTTCCCCTCTCTCCTGCTACGGATTTTCCCTGTTTTTCGTTGGGGTGTTTCATTGATTGTATTGGTTCCGGTTGCTACCATGCCTAAAAATATGAAAGATGTGCCTTCTCAGGCAGAGAGCGTTTTTTCCCCTGAAGGGGATTTAGATGCTGACCCTATTTTGCCCATTACCTCTGACACCAGTAATCTCCCTTCCACTTCAGGGCCTCATTTAGATTTTCAGAGATCAGTTTCAGAGGCCATTTTAGCAGCCATGGGCTCAATGACATCTACCTTGTCGCATTCAATTGCATAAGCTATTACTACTTGTCATCAGACATCTGTCTCTGCCTCCACTGCCCCTTCCCACCTTGGTGCTTCAGCTCCTCTGGAGGCAACAGCGCCCAAAAAGGCTTTGTCTAAGCAGAAACACGTTAACCCCCCGTCCTCCAGAATTATTGGACATGGCGATGTACATACCGCCCTAGATAGCGTGGCACCAGCGCGCAAAAGAGCCCATCCGTGCCAGGCAGAACGGGCGTGGCGGTGAAAGTGCGCCAAGACACTCCCCGAGGACTCAGATTCGGAGCTTTGACTCCGCTGAGGAGGTCGTGCCATCTGAGAGTTCCTCAGATTTTGAGGAGGATTTGGATGAGGAACCTTTTGATTCCTTGGAACCACGTTCCCCCAAGCAAGAGGACCAGCTGGTCTCTCATTCTTCCTCCTCGGCAGGGATTTTGGATCCCCAGGGGCATTCTCTTTTTGATCCAGAGAATCTTCACCACCCTCGATCATCAGAATGGGTACCGTCCACACATATTGCCCAATACCTGGAGAAATGGGTCAGACGCCCTCTCTCCAAATCCGCCAAAAATAAGTTGAGGGCGGAATGCCCTCGCCCCATTGTTCCTAATAAGGTCTGCGACACGCCTTCTGTGGATCCAAAAATGATCCAATATTTAGTCAAATCTGGCTGGAACCCTAGAAAGGGCTTAGAGTCTGCCCTTAAATCCTGTCAGGATAAACATCTGGACTATTTGGCCCACTAACCAAATTATTTGAACTGGCATCTAATGCCAAAGAGAAAGGGGAATCCGTTGAATCCGTTTGCATCACAGGGAATGTCAACACTTCCTTCTGCATAGAAAGGCGTAAGGCCATCCTTCTCAAGGTGGAACCTAAGTTGGCCAACCTCGCCCTGTCTGAGGCGGGTAAAGATGCTCAGGGTCTCCTATTTGGGGATTCTTCATAAAGGAACTGGGACAATTTGTAGGTGCCTTTACGGCTTTGGATAAAGCCCAATCGTCCATGAAGAGGGTGTTTGAGACCCGAGTCTCCACCAGGGCCGGCAGATTCCGGGGCCGTCTGGCCGGCCGTAATTCCTTTGGTTCTTCACGAACTTCGAGAGGCTCCTTCTCTCAACAACCCCCGCATTGGGAATTCAAGCAGCCCTCACCTTTCTTCCCTTCGCGAGCCAGACCATGGCGTTCCAGGGGATCGGGAAGAGCCCTTAGACGTCCATATAGTGAGTATCCAACTAACCACCCCTTCTTTCCCGATTCAGGTTGGCGGACGTCTCCGTCATTTTTTCCGCGCTTGGCAGAACCTGACTGCAGACGCGTGGATCCTGGATTGTGTTCGGGGTTACACGATAGAACTGGTTGTCTACCCATATCAGACGGTTCTTCCCCCTCCTATTATGTTTTCCCAACAGGAGCAACTGTTAATAGACAGCAAATTGACCATTCTGTGGCAAAAGGGCGCAAGCGAAGTGGCCACAGAAGGAACCCCAGGTTACGTCAGCAACATATTCCTGGTTCAAAAGAAAGGAGGCAGTTTCCGTCCGGTCATCAATCTCAAATCTCTAAACTATTTGGTACGTTACAGGCACTTCAAGATGGAAGGGATCCATCTTCTTCGCGATTTGCTGTCACGGAACGATTGGATGGCAAAGTTGGATCTGCAGGACGCTTACCTCACGGTTCCCATGGCAGACCAATCTCGAGATCTCCTGCAGTTTTATTGGAAAGTGCGGAAATGGTGCTTTACATGTGTTCCATTTGGACTCTCGTCGGCTCCATGGTGTTTCACCAAGTTGCTTCGTCCAGTGGTGTCGTGGCTTCGCACTCAAGGGGTGAGACTTATTATTTACCTGGACGACATTTTAATCATGGCCCAGGATCGTCGGACTCTGTTGTCCCACCTGCGATTGGCGATCTCATTCCTTTCAGGGCTGGGTTTTCTCATCAACGAGGAGAAGTCCTGTTTGGAGCCGTCCCACAAAATGGAGTTTCTGGGGTTCGTGGTGGATGCCGAACAGGAGATGCTCAGTCTTCCGACTTCCAAGATCTGTTCGATTCGCAAAGAACTGACTCGTGCTCTGCAACGACGGACCATTTCAATTCGTTTC
Organism: Spea bombifrons; assembly: GCF_027358695.1. Taxonomy (NCBI): domain Eukaryota; kingdom Metazoa; phylum Chordata; class Amphibia; order Anura; family Pelobatidae; genus Spea; species Spea bombifrons. The sequence goes on along the minus strand of NC_071096.1, from coordinate 19,026,440 downwards.
CTGGCCAGGATTGTGGGTTTTCTCACGTTGTCCATCCAAGCGATCTTTCCGGCCCCGCTCCATTACCGGGCTCTTCAGCGCTTGGAGATATCTCACCTCCGCGCAGGGGCGTCCTATGCGGATCTTGTTCCTCTGGACGCAGATTCGAGAGACGAGTTACGCTGGTGGATCCGGAATCTGGAAGCGTGGAACGGCAAGGCCATCATAGGTCCTCGTCCGGATTTCACCATCGATTCGGATGCCAGCCTGCATGGCTGGGGAGCTCATTGCGAAGGCCTAGCTACGGGAGGCAGGTGGTCTCCGGAGGAAGCTGGGCTTCACATCAACTCTCTGGAGCTCCTCGCGGGATCTTTCGCCATTCGGAGTTTTTCGAAGGACCATGCCAACGTCTGTATCAGACTCCGGATGGACAATGTTTCGGCGGTGCGGTACGTCAATCATTTCGGGGGTACCCACTCCAAAGCGCTAGCGGATTTGGCTCGAGAGTTCTGGGACTACTGTCTGAGCAAGAACATTGTCGTCCACGCGGAATATCTACCTGGGTTACACAATACCATGGCCGATTTGAACTCTCGGTTCCTGCGGGATTCCAGAGATTGGAGATTAGATCCGGCGGTGTTCTTTTCTATCGTTTCGATGTGGGGTCCCCTTTGTACAGACCTATTCACTTCCAGACTCAACGCACAACTTCCGACTTATTTCAGCTGGCGACCGGATCCAGAAGCATTGGCAGTGGATGCGTTGGCACAGGATTGGACCGGGGGCACCCAGTACGCTTTTCCCCCATTTTCCATGATACCTCGTACCTTGCTCCAGGTACGGCGTCAGGGGGTTCAGTTGGTGCTCATCACTCCACTTTGGAGGTCACAACCGTGGTTTCCTCCATTGTTGGAACTGTCGATCGACCGGCCCAGATTGTTGCCGCAGTTGCCTCTTCTTCTGCTGAGTCCGGAGAGTCATTCCCATCCTTTGATTCAGGACGGGTCTTTACGTCTGGTGGCATGGCTAATTTCCGGGGACCTTGGTCTATCCACGGAGTTTCGGACACGACTAGGCGACTTCTGGCAGAGTCTTGGGCCCCGGGTACCAGAAGAGCTTATGGATCAGCCTGGAGAATTTGGTCTAGCTGGTGCTTGGCTAGGGACTTGGATCCCTCTTCAGCACCTCTGAATGCGGTTCTCCAGTTCCTGTCATCCCTCTTTGATGAGGGCAGGGCTTATCGCACCATTAACGTTTACCGGTCTGCGATTTCAGCTTCTCATGACGGGATCAATGGTTGTTCGATTGGGAAACACCCTCTAGTTTGTCGTTTGATGAAAGGAACGCGGCTTAGCAGACCTCCTCTGCCTAAGTATTCGTCTACTTGGGATGTTTCTTGTGTTCTCTCCTTCTTGACTTCTTGCCCTGCGAATGAGGACCTTTCCCTGAAGAACTTATCGGCTAAATTGGTTACCTTATTATGTTTAATTTCATGCAAACGGGTCGCGGATGTTCGCGCTCTGGATGTTGACGGTCGTTCTTTCGATCCGGCAGGGGTTACGTTTAATATATCCAGACGCACCAAGACTTCTATCAAGTCTGTTTCTTACCCTGCTTTTCCATCTTCTCCATTATGTGTCCTGTGCTTTGTCTCCAGGAATATGAGAGACGTACGGTGCGTTTGCGATCTCCATGTCACCCTAATCTTTTCATATCTTTTAAAGCACTGTTCGGTCCAGTTTCTTCCACTACCTTGGCTCGGTGATTGAAGCGGATTCTGGGTCTTACTGGGGTGGACACATCTGTGTTTGGGCCTCATTCCTCTAGGGGTGCCGTTGCAACGAAAGTTATCAGTCTCGGTGGACGATTGAAAGATTTAATGAAAGCGGCTGACTGGTCCAGACCGTCTACTTTTAAAGAATTCTATTTTCGACCTTCTCCGCATCTTTTTTCTCCTATTGTTGATCAGCTTTAAACTTGCAATAGGAGCCTCCGTGTCTTGTCATAAAATTGCATGATTTTACTATTACCATGACGTAAAGTCATGATTTTATTAAAGACACGGAGGCGAGTATTGCTTCCCCCCCTTTTTCGCTTTGTGGAACTCGCTCCCACCCGATGATTTACGGTTGATATGGGGTAGGTATTATGTATTTTGTTATTTCTGTTTTGTTCTCTGGATGCCATGCTTGTCGCTTTGGTTTATTTTGCCCTACTCCTATATTGTCTGGTTTTTCTCGAGTTTCATGATCTGTTTGTGCCTTCTTGGTTCCTTCCTGCTTCAATGTTGCATTGCACGGAACTAATCTATAGATTCCTTGTATTTCTTGTCTCCCTGCAGTTTGACCTGATTGCACGGATTCTCCAGTTCCGTATGGGTTTCTGCTGTTGTTCACGACGTTACAGCCTGCCTCGCGCCGGATGTTGGTTCTGGTTGTGCTGATCAAGTTCGCCTATCAAAGTAAGAGGATGACTTCCGGGAGGAGACTAGAGTTATGCTGAGTGCTGTGTTGGGATTGGCTGTTGGGGCCACATGTTGTGTTTTTCTTTTACTTTTATTCAAATTTTTCTTGCTGCTATATGAGTCAGTAAAGAAAGAGTTAAGCAATACTCGCCTCCGTGTCTTTAATAAAATCATGACTTTACGTCATGGTAATAGTAAAATCATGCAATTGTCTGAAACCTAACTGCAAAACAAAAATTTGATACAAGAATGTTGCCATTTATTGAATACAAACGGCTACATTAAATTTCTTTGTATTATATAAAAAGTCAAGCACCAGGAAGGATTATAACTTCCTTCAGTTCCAGTAGAAAGTCATCCAAGATCTCCTTTTTGAATAGCCCCCGTACACCGCACTTCTGCAGCCTAAAGATATTGCCAGACACTGTGGCAAAAATTTCCCAGGAAGGATTCCACTAACTGTCTCCAGAAATAAACCACAGAGATGTTTGTAGGGTCTACTGGAAAATAGGCAGAAGGAAGGACAACAGCTTTTACTGCCCCTCTTCTCCATCTCAGCAGTTGCTTCCAAAGCTACCACATGCAAGTGGACTTAGAAAACATATATTTTTATGTGGTGATTGTGGGAGCACTGCTGTTGCTGTCTGCCCAGGTGTCTGGGCAGACCAGCACAGCCACTCTGAGTCCCCTCTGAGCCTTTGATTGCTCCTACAAGAGCAATTCCACAGGCTCAACATGCAATCGCCAGTAAACCGGCGATCACATTCCCAAACTGCTGCAGAACCAAACAAAAGTGGGCAGATGATGATCAGATCACTCCTGGCCAATAGGAGTGATTTGATCATCATGGCAGCCCCTGGATGACCCTGCCCTAGAAAGAGAGAGGGGTCATCTAAGGTAATTATAAGAAAACCCACAAATTAGAGACTTCTGGGAGGCGGGCCCTACAGATGGCCACTTTTTAGCTGCGCTCCGCCACCTCAGCTTTAATCTGTCCCCATCTGCAGGTTTTTTGGCTCTACGGCACCAACCTATCCCCTCCGGGTGACTGGTGTGCTGTTAAATTTTATTGGCCTGCCATTATTTTGTTTCTCCGGCTGATGGGACGTATTTTCTAGCGCAACGTGGTTGCGGCCCGGGAGTCAAGGCCTAGTCTGGGGCTTTAGGCCCGACGCCACAGGACCTCGCACTCCTTCCCCTTTCTGAGGCCTCTACCTACCTCTTCCATCGCCCCTTTACATCCCCAGTGCTACTGGGGCTCGATCCTCGTCCTGCCTTACCCTACCGGCGACGCACTTGCTTCGTTCCGGCCTGGCTGCCGCACTGCCGGAGGTGTCGCGGATAGGGCTGCGTCTTCGAGGCACTTACCTGCTCTGTGACGGTGGATCCGGTTACTGGTCCTCTTCTTCTCCTCCGCATACCTGCTGCTGCCAACTGCTGCCAACGGGAGTGATCCAGCAACACGGTGCTCCTGTGCTTCCAGTGGTACGGCTCCTTCGTCTTCATCACGTGGAGGTGACTCTGTTTTTCATCTCCTGCACCTCAACACTACTTGCTCCCTCTGACCTCGCTGTGCCTGGCTGTTCCTGATTTCTTCTTCCACCTGCTCCTCATAACTGGCAAGATTGCTGGGGTAGGCTCTGGACTCAAAGTGGCTATTAGGCCTTTATGTGTTTATTTTTCACTGGTGGCATGAGATAGATAAGGGTTTAGGGTGGGTTCTAGTTAGGTTGGGTGGCAGGGTTGTTTTTTTTTGCTGCTCTCTGTATCCTGTGCTACTAGCTAGGTAAGGGTGTGGGGTGGGCTCTAGATAGGTTGGGTGGTGGGACTGGGCTTTAGGACTAAGGGTTTCCTTCCTACTCATGGACTTACATGAATGTCCCCTTGGACTTTATACACTGTTACAGTTTGCTTTCTGTTGTTTCTCATTAACCTGAACTGTCATAGGAAACACGCAGTGTTTATTTTTTAATTGCGCGGTTCGCCTTGTTCTGTCTACACTGCACTATATATTGTTAAACGCATTGCTTGTACCTTACTTACTCTGCAGCTGTTGTGCTGTGTCTCTTACCACTTGATTTACAGTTGTTGTGTAACCTTGGCAGCTGTTCTTGGTACTTTCTCACCCTCTATGTCTCTCTTCATTCTTCTTTCCTCCTTTGTCGCCCTTCTCTTTCTCCCTCCTTCTTTTCCAACGGGGGGTGCACAGTGCCTTCTGGGCTCCATGGAATGCTACATGGATCCCACACCTAAATCCTCTACCAGACAGGGGAAGGCACGGGACAAGACACATGGAGCCTCCAAACCTGCTCCTGCTCCTCATTCTCCAAAGCAGGCTACTCTTGCGGAGTCCCCTGACGACTGCACGCCTCCACCTCCACTCACGGCACAAGATATTGTCAATCTGATTTCTCCTCTCTTAGATGTGAAACTCGACAAACTGACAATTTCAATAGATAGTACGTTGGCCGAGCTTACTTCACAGAGTCAAAGAATTGGCGAACGGGAGTCGCGAGTTTCCGACCTAGAGGACGACCGCACATCTTTGACGGCTGCTGTATAAGATCAAGCGGCTGCTATCCTTCAATTACAGGACCGCCTCGAAGATTTGGAAAATCGTAGCAGGCGTAACAATATTAGACTGCTGGGTCTCCCAGAAACTGAGAAGGCCTCCTCCCTGATGGACATTGTCAGCAATTGGCTGCCGAAACAATTAGGTCTTTACTCTCCCTATGATAAAGTGCTTGTGGAAAGGGTTCATCGTATCAGACCTGACGTTAAGAGCTCCCAGGCTCGACCACGCGCAATTATCTTTCGGGTTCTGAATTTCCAGGACAAAAACAGGCTCTTTGAGGCATACCGTAAAGTACGGGATCTTTGCTACCAAGGACATCGGCTGTTGCTTTTTCAAGACTTCTCTGCAGCAGTCACTGCAAAGAGAAGGCAGTTTTCCTCAGTTTGCATGGAGTTGTATTCCAAGAAGATAAATTTTGCCTTATTGTACCCAGCAAAATTGAGGATACATCATGCTGGCTGGTATATCCTTTCTCTTCCCGGAAGATGCTAAGCGCTGGATTTACCGACTCACGTACAAGCCTCACAAGGGGGCACCGGGTCCTCGCCTCTTGCTTCTTCTCCTCGTTCTCCTCCTTCTGCCTCGGTTACTTCTAAGTAATGCCTGCTGCATTCCATATATTTCTTGGAATCTGTTATGTTTACTTTTCTGGAATCCTGCTTCCCCGTAAGAGTCTAGGCTGATGGCTTCTGATTCTCCTACCTTACACGCTTCCGCGGATAGGGTGCATACTGTCGACTCTTTTAGACTCATCTCCTGGAATGTGGAGGGTCTCAACTCTCCTGTTAAACGTAAAAAAATTCTCACCCGTCTTCACCAACTTCGTCCTGATATAATTTATCTGCAGGAAACTCATTGGTGTGACCCGGTAACTAATAAACTTACAGCGTCTTGGATTGCTAGTTGTTACTAGCTTGTTATGTTTTTTTCTAAAAAATCCAGGGGTACCTCTATTATTCTCATGACTCGGTTGCCGTTCTCTGTGGAAGCGGAAAGGAATGACCCTGAGGGCAGGTATACGATTCTGAAAATACGATTGGGGGATGACACCTTTACTCTGGTAAACCTCTATGCCCCAAACTCAGGCCAGTATTCCTTCCTGACTCGGGTATATGCTGTATTGTCAGAACTGTCTGCTCTTAATATTATTCTGGGGGGAGACTTTAATCTTACCGCTGACCCTGGCCTGGACACTTCCTGCTCGGATTCTGGCCCCACGCAACTCCTTTCAACACCCCTGTTAGACCACTTCCATCTCGTAGATACCTGGAGACATGTCCACCCTGTGGACAGGCATTTTACGTTCTATTCACATCCCCACGACTCCTTTTCTAGACTAGATTATTTCTTTCTCCCGGAGCCTCTGCTATATAGGATTAAAGATGTCCACATTTTCCCTATAGCTATCTCTGACCACGCTCCGATAGAGCTAGATCTTCTGCTTGCTACCCCTCGGTCGTTCTCCTACAATTGGAGATTCCCCTCTAATCTCTTCCACTCCGACGACTTCCGCTCTTTCTGGAGCGGGAGTGGCTTAATTATGTTGATGATAATCTCGCCCATATAGACGATGTGAACCTATTTTGGGAGGCGTCTAAACCTGTGTTGCGCGGACATATTATTAGCTATGTGTCGGGACGTAGGCGGGAGACTGCTGAGCGGCACCTGCACCTGGGCCGTGATCTGTCTCGGGCATACTCTAACCATGTTCTGTCCCAATCTGCTGAAACTGCGAAGGTTTATAAAGAGACTAAAGTGTTATATGATGCTTGCGCCACTGAGAAGGCGCAGATCTCCTGTGCCTATATGCGCAATAGATATTTCCGTTGGGGCAACAGGGCAGGGAAACTCCTGGCTAATTTGGTCACTCGCTCTAAATATAAGAGACACTTTATTACCCATTTGAGGGATCATGATCAAACTCGTACCTCGTCCCCTACCAGGATTACCCAACTGTTTGTTGACTATTTTAGCAGTTTTTATACCGAGGAACCTGTAGCTCTTGATGCAATGATTGACACCTTCAGCCGGGCTCAAATCCCTAAGCTCACCCAACAGGATAGGGATCACCTAGAAGCACCTATTTCTCTACAAGAAATTAGGTCCATTATTAAGTCTCTGCCAACTCATAAGACGCCGGTGCCTGACTGCCTCAGTGCGGAATACTATAAAATTTTAATTTTAACACCCCATCTGTTACCTCATCTCTGGGAATTATATAACCGTCTACTTGCAGGTGAACCTCCTCCACGGGACTTTAAGCTTACTAGGACAGTCCTTATTGCTAAACCTAATCGCGACCCCGAGCTGTTGTCTTCCTATCTCCTAATTTCTCTCCTCAATCAGGATTTTACAATTCTGACTGCTATAATGGCTTCTCGCCTCCAACCCATTTTAGCTAGGTTGAGCGGACCATCTCAGACGGGCTTCCTTCGTGGGAGGCACTCTACCCAAAATGTTCGCAGTCTGATCTCGGCCGTTGTCTCCACTAAGTTGACCAAAAACAAATCTGCCATTGTTATTAGTTGTGATGCCGACAAGGCGATTGATCGTATTTTGTGGCATTATTTAACATCCTTTTTCAAATTCCATCATTTTGGCATTCGTTTTACTCACTTGTTTCGGTCTCTATATAGCTCTCCTCTCACCCAACTCCTCATTAATGGGCTTAACTCACCACGTTTCCCGTTGGGAAGGGGTACACGTCAGGGCTGCCCCCTCTCCCTGTTGCTGTTTAATTTAGCCATGGAACCGCTGCTTCGTCTGATTCTTCGCTCTAACCAACCGAAGGGCATCGCTGTGGGTGGCACTGAATTGAAGGTGGTTGCTTTTGCCGACGACCTGCTTTTGTTTCTTTCTGATCCCAAGCAGTCCGTCCCTCCTCTTATGGACCTTTTGCGTTGTTCCATAGGGCTCCGGGGATTTTGATTAATGCAACCAAAACTGAAGCCTTCCCAATTTTCCCTCAGGCCAGGAATGGCTGGGGCGATCGTTTTCCTTTCCGCTGGACTGCCACCTCGGCTCTCAAGTACCTGGGTCTTTGGATCCCATCCTCTCTTTCCCAAGTGTATAAGCTAAATTTTCTTCCTCTTTTCCAACAAGTGGACGAATTGTTTAAATCGTGGGCAAAATCTCCAGCGTTTTCTGTGGGGCGGTAGGTGGTCTCGGATTGCACTGATAAAATTACAACAACCTACTAACAATGGTGGCTTGAATATCCCTCACCCGCCTGATTATAATTTAGCGGCCAATTACAGATATGCGGTTGACTGGATTTTAGACAGGCACCGTTTCGCCTCTACTGGGTTGGAATCCCAGCTTTCTCCCGATATCCGTTTGCCCTCCCACCTTCATATGCCTACCCACCTGTGGCCGCGTGACTTACCCTTAAATCCGCTGTTGTATCACACGTCTAGAGCATGGTCCCAGGTGCGGAAGCGCTTAGGTTTGGGATTCTTGCATTCTCCCTATGTGACCATGGTACGCAATCCCAGATTCCAGCAAGGTAAATCTGCTCCCGTCTTCAGGACACTGGAATGTGTTGGGGGTCGCCTTGTGACTGATTTTGTTTCCCCTACTACCTCGTGTGTTCTTACCTGGCAGCAGTTCCGTGAGAAATTCTCCTCAGTCTCTGTAGCGGCCTGGTTGGGTGATAGCTCTAATTGTTTTAAATGTGCGGAGCCTGATGCCGATCTTTATCATAACCTCTGGGCTTGCTCCTATATTAGTACCTTTTGGAAAACCGTCCTTCTTGGGCTATGGTTGGGGGAGTACTTCAGGAGTTATGATGGGGCTATGTTAATACATGTTCGCTATATTTTTGATTGTCTTGTTTACCTGCCACGCCTTCTATACGGACGTCGTTCATAAACTGCTAATGTCAGAACTGTCTGTATTATGTATCCTTCCTGCTGGCTCATTCTTTATATGTATTCTCTTACACATGGGTCTGCCGAGCATTCAGTCATGCTGCTTTGACCCTTTTGGGCCTCCTATGATGCTGATACATACTCATTGTATTTGTACACTGTATATCAGTTTGCCCTTTATTTCTTTTTATTTGCTTCATCTGTGCATTATCCTCTTTGAATAAATTGTTTAGAAAAAAAAAAGAAAACCCACAAATTATTTATAAAAATAATAAATAATTATTACCTGATCACATCAGTGACATTTTAGGTCACTGATTATTGATCAGTCTCACTGTAGGTCTGCCCACCGACGCAGTCAGTTGCCTAAACTTGTCACTTACAAACCTCCTCTAGACAAAACACCCAGGTCCAGACAAGCACAGGGGTCTTCAGAGCTTCTCCTTACCCTGGGAGCACTGGGGAACCCTCCACAGTTGACCCAGTTGTAAGTATTCAGTGGTTTAAATGTCCAGAACCCTGTACCTGATGCAAGCTTACAAATCCTGAACTGAATCCTGCTAACATTGTCTATTACAAAAACTGAAGTTAGAGCATTGGCAAACCCTGCTCCAACTGCTCCACCCCAGGGATCCATACACATAATTTATACCTTATCTGTGCGTAAAATCTATACAAGACACCTCCCTGGGGCTTTAACCCCCCAAAGACCAGGCATTTTCCTGGCATTCCACACACACGCCTCCTCCAAAGGTGTTCAAGTACCGCTGAGTGCCTATGGAGGAAGTCTCTTTCACCTGAAGACTTTACTCACTACAAACTCATGCTCCGTTCCTATACATCGGACCTTGATCTCTCTAAACAAACATATTTCATTTCATTAATCACTTCTCTTTCCCATAACCCTAAACATCTACTTTTCACTTTTAACATCTTCTCTGTGCCACAGCAACCTGATCCACTCATCCCCATCCAAGCAATCTCCTATTGTCTCACTTCCCCCTCAACCACCGACTGGATTGTAAGCTCACAAGAGCAGGGCCCTCTTCTCCTCTGTTATTGTCTGTGACTCTAAAAGACCTCATTGTGAGGTTGAAACGTTGTTTCTTGTCTCAATAAATCTGCCTGACGTTGGAACTCTTGAGTGTCTGGAGCCTTTATTTATCTACTGGATTTACTGAGGAACTGGCCCTTCCTGGCACAGTTAAGCACCTGGTTCTCTTGGAGTGTGCAGATTCCTCATTCTGGTTATTCATTTTCTAAGTTTGTTATTGCCTGTGGCTCTAAATTGTTCTACCGATTGTTACAGCGCTGCAGAATCTGCCGGCTCTTTATAAATAAATGTAATGTAATGGATGTGCGCATTTTTTCAACTTGTAATTTTGACATGTGATCATTCTACACTCATGTCCTATTTGGGACAACTTTGAAGCTGGCTAATTCAGATTACCCCCCATCAAATCATATATTTTTGAAATTAGACACCCCAGTGTATTTTAAATGGGGGGCATTTAACACTTCCCATGTACATAAAAGAGTTTTTGTAAATGTTTGTGGTAGTATTTTTTTTGGTGTTTTTTTTCTTTCACACACATTGTATCTCAGGTATGAATTTACCTTGATTTATATTTATATTTATATTTTGTCACTGCCAAACACCCCAATACGTGTTCAGCAATATCTCCTAAGTTGTCGTGAACCTCAGGCACATCCACGACCCAGGCGGGAGCCCTCTCATCCACGCCACTTGGCCGGATGGCCTCCATGCCAGACTCCAATAGCCCGGGTCCTCCAGAGCAGCAAACGCATGCAATCCGCCTCCCAAGATGCCGGACGCGTGCGTTCCATCATGCGTTCCATCATGCGTTCCACAGAACAAAATGGCGGACGCATGTGTTCCACCTGTGAAAACTTGGTTTCCACCATCCAATATGGCGTACAAAACTACACTATTAAAATAATTTGAGACACCTGACACCACTCTGACATCACAGTGTCCAGGAATCTCTTTCTCCAATAGTATTCTGTAGTTGCTGCTCCACCTTTCGATTACCTGGCAACGGAGGCATGACTGGCATTCCAGACTTCCTAGTTACCAGACCTTGGCTCTCCTTCTCGCTACCTGCTGCCCGTCTTGACCTCGGATCTGTACCTTACAACGGCTTGCCTAATCCTTCTGCTTAGACGTTTTGGACTTTCTATACTTATATCTGGTCCTTGCCACTGGGTTCCATACCCAAACATCACAAGGTACTACCTCCAGATAATAACCTAGCCTGTCATGGAACCCACAGGACCCAGCGATCCTCTGATCGCCATCGTACAGCAACTGCCTGGCTCTAGGGACCTGGCAATCATTCGTACTGACAATGAATCCATTGTACAACGACCCGCTCCAGGCCTCATCTGCCTGCTCCACTCTCCGTTCTCCGCAACAAGGCCGTTGCCCTGTGGAAGAGTGCTTGACAGACTTCTGTGAGGTGGCTTCGTATACCAACTCAATGAGGTGGGCCTTTTTGACTATTTTCTGATACTCTGAAGGATGAACTGGCTTGTGTGGGTCTCCCCTGAAAGACCTGATCCTCCTGGTTATCCAGATAGGCTGGCACTACTGGGAGAGATGTCAGGAGAGCTCAAACTCCACCATAATCCAGCCTCACCGGCATAATTATATAGACAAATTGGTCTACTCTGCGGCCCTCTGTCTGACACCGAATGGTCCCATAGATGATCCAAGAACCTATGCCTCTATTGTGGCAAACCAGGGCATTAACTGAGCACCTGTCTCAGCAGACCACAATCCAGAGGTAAGAAATCGGAACATACAATCTTTCTCAGCCTTCCCACTTGCTCTTCAGATTCTCATCTGGCTATCCCCATTACCTTGCAGTGGGAAGATAGAAAGACATCTTAGACTCCGGCGCCAGCAGCTGTTTCCTTGACTCCACCCTGGCTGCCAACCTTGGAGTAGCACTCCAACTAAAACTACATTTGTTGCACATGGGAGACAGGACCAGTTACTCAAAAAACGAGTCCCATCACACTCCTCATTGGTGATAAACACATCGACATTGGGACATTGTACCTTCACCTTTGTTTGCAGTCATCCTAGGGATTAGTCGGCTAAGACAACACAATCCTTCTATTGACTGATCATCCGGCTCCTTGTCTTTCACTTCGTCCTACTGCAATTCCACCTGTTTCAAGACCACTACCTGATTCCTTAGTGCACCTTCGACCCTGTCCCTTCCACACAAATACCACAACTTCACAGATGCATTCGAAAAGAAGGGAGCCGAACTACTGCCACCCTGGAGACCATAAGATTGTCCCATAGATCTGTTGCCTGGGGCATGTGGGTGCACCTACTCCTTGTCAGAGTCACAAGCCCTCAAACAGTACTTTGAAGAGGACCTCCAAAAAGGGTTTATCCGACCCTCCACTTCTCCTACTCCTATACTTCTGCCAGTATATCCTTTGTTGGAAAGAAAGATGGTGGACTCCGACCTTGCATTGACTACCGCGCTCTCAATGCTATAACCCATCAAGAACCGGTATCCTCTCTTTCTCATCCCTGAATTGTTGGACCAAGTGAAGGATGCCACTATAGATCTCCGAGGGGCGTATAATTTGGCCTGTATCAGAAAGGGGGACGAGAGGAAGACGGCACTTCGGTCCAGATATGGTCACTAACAATATAGAGTCATACCTTTTGGACTCTGCATTGCCCCTGCATTGCCCCTCCAACACTTTCTCAACTACATCTTTTGTGACCTGCTCAATACCTTTGTGGTGATCTATCTGGACGACATCCTGGTGTTCTCAAAAACAAAAGGGAACATAAAACTCGTTTGCGACAGATCAGTGTTTATGGGAAACCGGAGAAATGCCTCTTCGAGGTACCATCTGTTAAATTCCTCGGATACTGTCTCCTGATTGTATCGAGATGGACCCAAAAAAGATCAAGGCGATCATAGAGTGGCCACCTCCAAAGAACTGACGCATGGTCCAACAGTTCATTGTGTTTTTTGCGAACTTTTACCGCCAATTCATCCGTAGCTTCTCCAAGGTCATAGCCCCTATAATGTCCCTCACCAAGAAGATCCCGGCAGCCCTTTACACTTAAGCAATGTTTCATACAAACTCCAACCAGACACACAGCATCCTTTTTATGTAGAGACGGATGTCTCTGACAACACTATAGGGGCAGTACTGTCCCAGAGATTCAGGGAGATGAATTTGCAACACCCTGTTGTCTATTATTCCCGCAAGCTAACTGTTGGCCATTGTGATGGGAACAACCTGTACCCTAACTGGGTACACCTGACGGACATTGCTTCCTTCTGCCCATGGTCACCAGGAATACAAAATGTGGATCATCAAGTGGAAATAGCATTGATGACAGCAGGAAATACAGCCTCTCAGGAACCCCAATGGCACTGTAACATAGGAAAACAGTGCTTTACTGTCCTGACAAGGACAGCACAGAGGCTTACCCCAATAACAAGACAGTACTCATATTGAGGTAAAACAGGGACTGCTTTGTTTGAACCAAATACAGAACTATATATACAAGTAAGAAAAGGGGCAATACAAATATCACAGGATCTAATCACCATGTCAGGAAGGAAGTAATTAGGGATAAACCTAGCCTTGGTGTAGAGTTAATCTAAATTTTATTAAAGACAGGAGGCAAGTATTTTGCATAACCTTCTTTACTGATTACCTCCAGCAGCAAAGGAGTTAACAACAAACAAAAAAAACAACCAATCAGAAACAAGTAAAGTCTATATCAATCTCAGCAAACTGCAGCTCCTCCTCTTTCTTTGCGAAGATGCCGAACAGGAACAGAACGAGAATGGAACCGGAAACATCGGAAAAGGAAGGAAAATCCTCAGCATCCCACAGTCAGCAAACGAAGTCGCAGAAGGACGTCCTGAAAGGAGAAGTGCAGAATGAGAGCACCAGGCGAACTGGATAACAGCGCATGCATAAATACAAACACAAGTGCAAACACGCAAAAATGGACACAGCCCCCACAAAACGAGAAAAGAAAATACACACGTGAAACACACAATAACCACCAATAACATAGCTATAAGGGCAGGGCAGAGAGAAAGTAAAGGGGGGGAAAATACTCGCCTCCTGTCTTTAATAAAATTTATATTAACTCTACACCAAGGCTAGGTTAATCCCTAATTTTATAGAAAGACAGGAGGCTTCATATTTTGCATTTTTAATGCCCCGAAAGAAGAGAAAAAGCGGCATGCGCAGCGGGGCGAAAATAAAAGGTTCGGAACATAGATTCCAGAGACCAGTCCGCCGCCGCGTAGAATGTCCGACAGGGAAGATCCCGCGGAGAAAGCAGCCGAGGCTGCTGCGCCCCTGACTGAATGCGCCCCAAAAGCCCCGGCGAGACAAAGGATCCACCGGATCCACCTAGCGAGAGTAGGTGAAGAAACCGGCTTAAAAGGGCGAACGTAGGATATGAACAGAGGACCGGAAGAAGAGGAACGAAACGGAAGAGAGACAGAAAGATAAGACTGAACACAGTTAGCGACACAAAGACGTGGACGATCCGGGAAGTACGGGTAAGAGACTGAAAAGGAACAAGACTTGGTCCGTTGCCTGACCGAAACCAGGACGCCCTCAGGGGAAAAGGAAAACGAATTAATCAAAATCAAAAGCGCAGATGTCCGACACCCGCCAGAAAGACACGAGACATAAGAGAAGCGCCGTTTTAGCGGAGAGTTGTCTGAAGGACAGGCGGCTGTTATCCGACCAACCCTCCAGAAAGTCGAGAACCCGCGAGACGTCCCAAAAGGTGAAGTACCGAGCAGATGGAGGGCGCGAAACGCGAATGCCGCGGAGGAGACGGCAAACTGATGGGTCCTTGCCAACCCCGAGACCGTGCAACGGAACATGAGCCACAGAGATGGCCGAGCGAAACAAGTTGATGGTGCGATAAGACTTGCCCTGAGAAAACAGATGGGCAAAGAAATTTAACACCGCAACTATAGGCGCCGTAAAGGGATCGTGGTGCTGCGCCACACACCAGCGACACCAGACACCCCAAGCTTGGAGATAAGACCTCCTGGTGTCAGGAGCCCAGGATCCCCAGAGTAGGTCGCGAGCTGTTGACGATAAGTCTGACACCTGCCAGGAACCCCTGAAACAGTTAAGGCCACGAGAAGCAATTGGTCCTGAAGGACGAGGGGATGAAGGTTCCCCTCGGGATCCAGAAGCAGGTCCCAAGAGCCCGGAAGAATGAGGGGATCCTCGCATGACATCTCCAACAATAGGGGAAACCAAGGTTGAGACCGCCAAAGCGGAGTTACCAAAACAATCGCCCCCCCCTGCCTGCTGAGAGCGTGGAGAGTCCTGAGGATCATGGCAAATGGAGGAAAGGCGTAAGCTCCCTGGGGAGGCCAGGGCTGGAGAAACGCGTCCACTGCTAGGGAGAGGGGATCCGGCAGCCAGCTGAAGAAAGCGTCGGTCTGCCTGTTGGCCCGGGACGCGAAAAGGTCTAAGTGGAGAGGACTGCAAGAGAGGTGAAGGGAGTGAAACACGCTGGGAAGGAGACGCCAGTCGCTCGCATCCCTCCAGTGCCGGGAGAACCAGTCCGCCACCTGGTTGTCCTTGCCGGGAAGGTATTCCGCCCGTATGGACAAGTGGTTGTCCAGGCAGTATTGGTAAAGGTCCTTGGTAAGCTCCGTAAGGAGCTT
This sequence comes from Spea bombifrons, assembly GCF_027358695.1. Classification (NCBI taxonomy): domain Eukaryota; kingdom Metazoa; phylum Chordata; class Amphibia; order Anura; family Pelobatidae; genus Spea; species Spea bombifrons. The sequence goes on along the minus strand of NC_071096.1, from coordinate 19,010,828 downwards.
GGACCTGGGACCCCCAAGGTGGTTGATATAACGCACCGCGGACACGTTGTCCATGCGAAGGACAAGGGAACAGTGGGTAACGTTCTTCGTGAAACTGCGTACCGCGAAAGTCCCGGCCAGCAACTCCAGGCAGTTGATGTGTAAGTCTCGCTCCTCGGGGGTCCAGAAACCCCCGGTAGCCGAGTCGCCGCAAGCCGCCCCCCAGCCACCCAGGCTGGCGTCCGAATCGAGGACGAAGTCTGGGGACGACCCGAAAATGGCCCTGCCGTTCTAGGCGTCCATGTGAGTCAACCACCAACGAAGCTCCAAGCGAGCCTCGTCCGACAGAGGAATCACACGGTCGTAGGGAAGGGACTGGCGAAGGCGCCGTGTCTTTACATGTTGAAGGGCCCTGTAGTGCAACGGCCCCGGGAAGATGGCCTGAATGGACGCGGAAAGTAAACCTATCACCCTGGCCAGGTCCCGGAGGGAAAAAAGGGAGCGCCCGAGTAGCCGCCGAATCTCCTTCTTGATGGAGATGACCTTGGAAGGAGGAAGCCTGAGCACCGCCGCCACCGAGTCCACGGTGAAGCGGAGGAACTGAATGGTCTGAGTGGGGACTAGGACAGATTTCGCCTGGTTGATGACAAACCCCAGGTCCTGAAAGAGCTGGACCATGAGGGAGGTGTCCCGCTGAAGAGTATCCACGTCGTGAGCTATAAGGAGCACGTCGTCGAGATAGATGATGGAGCGAACGCTGCGGGCGCGGAGGGACTCCATGACCGGCTTGAGGAGTTTGGTAAAACACCAGGGCGCGGAACTTAGGCCGAGACACCAAGCTAGACACAAGGCACTACCAGGGAAGAGCACTGCCCACGCGAGGGAAAGGGAAACTCACCGCAGGACGGATAAGAGCCGCCGCGGGAGGAGAGAAGAAGACAGCTAATCACATGGACCGACGAGGTGGGACCACGGAGGAGACAGATAACGGTTTAGTATGTAGGGATGGTAAGAATAAAGTATAGGCCAAAAGTTGAAAATCATAGAATGTATATGTAGAAAATAAAACAGAGTATAAAGGGAAAATAGATGGAACTACTAGCAACTAAAATGGTCAGTAATATGGGTAAAATGCACAAAAAAGAATACAATATGTGCCAATCTGGCAGATATTAATAATCTCACATAACATGGAAAGTTCTCACCTTTGGAGGCAAGCAGCAAAGAAAGAGAAGGAGCTGCAGTTTGCTGAGATTGATATAGACTTTACTTGTTTCTGATTGGTTGTTTTTATTGTTTGTTGTTAACTCTTTTGCTGCTGGAGGTAATCAGTAAAGAAGGTTATGCAAAATATGAAGCCTCCTGTCTTGCTATAAAATTAGAATACATCCTTCAACACAATATCCGGGAAGGACAGAATAACATGAGACATAAATAATTACATTAATTGGGGAGGTAGACATAGAATGATGACAGATATATAATTGAATTGAAATAGACAATGGCTAGGACACAGAGCTAACAGGAGCTAAAAGGATTAACAGCTACTGGCTGCATATTTGGTATTTTTATAGCAAGGAGGCTTCATATTTTGCATCACTTTCTTTACTGAATAACCTCCAGCAGTAAAACGGTTAACATGAAAAAAAACCATAACCAATAAGAATAGAGCCCAAGACCCTATATCAGTCCAAGAGCCCAGCCACTCCTGCTCTTTCTTTGCTGCTTATCTTTCAGGTAAGAACCTTCCAGTTTATTTCAATATTGTTTGGTTTTCTCCCTGACGCAGCGTGGACTGTTGCTGCTCCCGTTCGGTTTGTCTTTCCAACTGCGCAGTGCTCTATCTCTGACTGCGCAGAGGTAGTTTGCTGGCTATGTGGTGCAGTCGCCATTTGGGGTTGCGCCGTGTGGTCCTTGCTTCTTACAGCGAATGTTTCTATTTTATGTTTAGCTCGTTGTTCTGTGGTTGCTACGGTTTTCGGTTGGCCTGTCTGTCCATCCCTCTATCCCCTTGGGGAGTGGCTCTACGCTTGGCCGCAGGCCTTCTGCACGTGGCCTGGGCAGCTTTTCCCTTAATTTTGGGCCCCTAGTTCTGTCACTAGGCCTCTCCACGCGGTCAAGACTGCTCACCGAGCTCACCAAGGACCTTTACCAGTATTGTTTGGACAACCATCTGTCCAACCAAACGGATTATCTTCCCGGGAAGGACAACCTAGTGGCAGACTGGTTTTCTTGCCATTGGAGGGACGTGGGCGATTGGCGCCTTTTCCCGAGCGCTTTTCGTGGTTCCTGCTGCTCCTGGAAATGTCGTGTGCGGATCAGTTGGCCCGTCCATCGTCATGGGACTTACTGCTGGATCCAGAGGGGAACCCGCACTCCCTCATTCTTCAGGATCGTTGCTGGCCTGGACTGTTTCCAGGGATTCTGGGATATGTCCAGGCTATAGGCTACGGCTCGAGGCCTGCTCTGGGGAGTCTGGGCGCCTGGCACCAGAAAATACTAACATCAGGCTTGGAGAGTCTGGGGTCGCTGGTGTCTGGAACACCATTTTGATCCCTTTACGGCCCCTATAACGACCAGTTTTTTGCACATCTCTTTTCCCAGGGTAAATCATATCACACCACTAATGTTTTTCGTTCGGCTATCTCAGCGGCTCACGTTCCAGTGGAGGGGCTTGGGGTCGGTAAGGACCCTTCAATTTGCCGTCTTTTGCGGGGCATTCAATCTTCCAGACCCCCTAAGGCACGCCTATGCCTCCTTCTGGGACGTCTCCAAGGTTCTCGGTTTTCTGGAACGTTGGCCAGACAATGACCTTTTGTATTTTTGTCAGCTGTCCGCTAAGCTGGCCCTGCTTCTATGCCTCATTTCTTTTCGTCGCGTTTCGGACGTTCGTGCCTTCGATGTCGATTAGTTTTCTTTTTCCCCCGAGGGTACTTCCGTTTTGCGCAGGACCAAATCCCACTCAGTATCCGTTGCCTACTGTCACGCCCCATCCAGGCTGCGGAGCTGCATACCTCTGAATTTCCCAGTCTCGCTAGAGTTCCCCTTTGCTGTAATCCATTCCTGGATTTCCTTATGCTCTGTACTGTGCTTCTGATTCCTTGATTTCAGTTCTGCTCTTTGCTTCAGCTCTGTTCTCTTTATAAGGTGTGCCCCACCCGTTATATTTGTTTCAGTCTGCAGTCTACAGGTATGTCTTTCTGATATGTGTTTAGCTTCAATGTTCAGTTTATTAGTACATCAGGAGGCAGGGTTTAGCGTTAGGACCCACCGAATATTGGAGTACTTTGGCGTATTGGTGGGCTAAGCATACTATTGCCGTAAGGTCATCATATAGTCCTAGGCTAGTCCTGTATTTATGTGTGTAGCCTGTCCCTGTAACCTGTATTGCTCATTCTGCAACCTGCTTCTACTCCTCCTGCCTTTTCTGTTCTTAGCTCCAGATATCTCTATATCCTGTTATCTGTACTGCATACCTCCTGCTGCTATTGCACAGTGACTCCTGCAATTCCATCATTGGGCGCTCTGGGTCATTACAGTCGTCTGTATGGACACAGTACGTGACACCTACCTTTATTTTCCTGACAGGCCTAGGTTATGTGTGGCACGTTGTGGTCAGTCTTATCTGGCGGTTTCGGAGCAATATCGTCCTGCTCCTTCCAGTCTCCTCTTTATCTCTTTCGTATGCCCGTTTAAACCCATCTCCGTTCCAACTTTAGCCAGATGGATCAGATGGATCCTTCATTTGGCAGGTTGTTACCACTGCGGGTCCCGGCGCTGGCGGACGCAGGTCCGTCCGCAGCTCGCAAAGACCTGATGTCTCTGTCACAGGTCCCGGCGCTGGCGGACGGAGGTCCGTCCGCAGCTCACGGAGACCCGATACTGTCACCCCGGGTTCCGTGGACTGCGGGCGCTCCCCCCGCTTGCGGCGCGCGGATGCTCGGGGCGCCGCTTGTTCCCGCTGGCGGTCGATCCCTTGACGGCCGGTACGGGAGAAGGAGGGGCTGTTGGGGAACTCCTCGGCGAGCAATCATACGATTGCTCGTCAGCTCAGGAGTTCCCAGGGAGTTACTTACCTCCCCTCCGGTCGTCCGTCACTCCTCTGGGGGCGCAGCTGTGCTGCCGGGCTGTCCCGGGGAATTGATGGACGGCTGGGAGGCGTGGCCTTGTCGTCAGCTGGAGGAGGGGCCTGAGAGTGGCGCCATATTTAAAAGCCGGTCTGTGCTACTCTCAGGTACCCTGTTGTTGTCTATTCAAGTGCTCCTGTGTTTTGCTGCGTTTTGACCTGTGTTTTGACCCTTGCATTTCCTGACTACGTTTTGCCTTACGATTCTGTACCTCTGCCCGTGATTCCTGTGTACCGACCCGGCTTGGCTGACTACCTCCCCATGTTTTGAACCTCGGCTTGTCTGACTACCTCCTTCGTTATCGACCTGGCTACCCTGACCATTCTTCTGTGTTTACCCCTTTTGTTCTGATTTGCTGGTATTCCGCATATTGCATTTTGCTATTTTTGCGCTATGTCGGTTCAGCGATTATTCTCTTTTCCTGTGAAAAGTGTACCCATGTAAACTATATATTGTTTTTTCAAGGAGAGATAGAGCTTTCTTTTGATACCATAGTTGGATAATTAGCTGAAAATGTAGAATGAGAAATTTAGTAAAAACTAGCGAAAATTAGAAAAAAACACCTAATTTAAATTATCAATATCAGTCAGTTCAGTATCAGTTCAGGTGTCCTGATTTCAGAAATACCTAATTTATATAGAATTTCCATACTTTCCCACCACATATAGGCAACATACTATAAGGTGTACATTACTTTATACAAAGCGTTACATTAGGTATGATGGGACTGCAACTCTAATTTTAAACAAATAAACCAAAACCACCCACAAAGGTATATACCTCTGTAAAGCAGACAATCCAGGTTATCCTATCAGGGGTATTTGGGCATTCTACATGCAGTTATTTGGCCACCAATTACTGTCAAAGGTGGCCGCAGAAATTAGTTCCTGTGGTTTTTTTCACCAACGCTTCTTAGTATTTTGTAGTATTCTTAGGATTTTTTGTACAGGGTATGTGTTACAGCAACAGTTTTTTCTGTGGTTTTCTGGACATTACAGGGTACAAACGGGACCATGCACGTTATAGATTCCAAACGTGAAATTTTCACATTTTGCTTTAGTAGACCTATGTTTCATTTGGGCCTGTTTAGCACCCCCCTAATTATAAATACCCCCATAAAAGTATATATTTATGTAAAGCAGACAACCTATCTCATCAAGAGCATTTGGACAATTTTTGGACTTTTTCACCAACACTTCTGTGTTGCTGAGGATTTTTGGCACAAGGTATGTGTTACGGCAGAGAAATCAGCCTAAATTGTTCAGCCACCTCTCCTGATTACGGACATAACCCACATGCCTAGTTTTTGGTGGTTTTCTGGACATTACAGGGCATAAGTTGTAACATGGTTTTCTCTCCGATAACACTGTGATGTCTGGCTCTCAGGTGTCTTTTATACAGGTAACGAGCTGAGATTAGGAGCACTCTCTTAAAGGGAGTGCCCCTAATCTCAGCTTGTTACTTGTATAAAAGACACCTGTCCACAGAAGCAATCAATCAATCAGATCCCAAACTCTCCACCATGGCCAAGACCCAAGAGCTGTCCAAGGATGTCAGGGACAGATTGTAGACCTACACAAGGCTGGAATGGGCTACAAGACCATCGCCAAGCAGCTTGGTGAGACGGTGACAACAGTTGGTGCAATTATTCGCAAATGGAAGAAACACAAAATAACTGACAACCAGTGTTCCCTCTAAGCTGTGCGCTTTTGCGCCCGCACATAGGTTTTAGAGAGAGCGCATACGTCAGAAAGTTGTGCGCACGTCACCTGTCCAGAGACAGACAGTAATGTCCGCCGCTAGAGGAGCAGGCTCGGTTGGGGAGATCAAGGATCTCCCTCTAACCGGCTTAAAGTCAATAAAGGGAGCGGAAGGTCTGTTAATGCAGACCTCCGATCCTGCTCCCTTGCGATGCGCACGGCAACTGATGCTGTGCATCAGGATTTGATGCCATATCCCAGTGCACAACACTGAAGCCACGCTCACCGCCTTCCGCACGCCCTGCACAGGAAGGACAGGACACAGAAGAAGAAGAGGAAGAACAAAGAGGAGGAGGAAAGTGACAGTGACAGAGAAAAGGAAAAACATTCAGTGAGAGTGGATTAGTAAGTGCGTGAGACTGATGGGTGTTATGCTGTAGTTTATGCTAAATGTTTGTGAATGAGTGTGTGTGTGATAGCATGGCATTGGGGAGGCTGTAATCACATTCCTATCATGCCCAGGTTCAAGCATGTACTGGCTGCCTGTGCATGATAGGAGTGTGATTGCTGTTTGCAGTTTATATATATATATATAAATATTGTTATTGATTTTTGGGGCTAATTTTAGTGTGTTACTTACTTTTAATAAAAGTGTTTTTTTTTTGTTTTGTTTTTAAAGGTGGGGGGCTCATTTTCGGTCAAGTGAATGCTGAATTTTCGGTTTCGGTCCAGAATTTTAATTTTGGTGTATCCCTACTATATACTAGACCAGACACTGAAGTGGTCAATGTCTGGCTCAATGTATAGTGATAGGTGTTATGCTGTACCACCGTCAATGTGTGCCTCAGTATATAGTGATAGGTGTTATGCTGTACCACCGTCAATGTTTGCCTCAGTATATAATAACAGTTATGCTGTACCGCCGTCAATGTTTGCCTCAGTATATAATGATAGTTATGCTGTACACCAGTCAATGTGTGCCTCAGTATTTAATGATAGCAATTATGCTGTACACCAGTCAATGTGTGCCTCAGTATATAGTGATAGGTGTTATGCTGTACCACCGTCAATGTTTGCCTCAGTATATAATAACAGTTATGCTGTACCGCCGTCAATGTTTGCCTCAGTATATAATGATAGTTATGCTGTACCACCATCAATGTCTGCCTTAGTATATAATGATAACAGTTATGCTGTACCCCTGTCAATGTATCCCTAACGATAGAAGCTATACAGTTTTAACATGTGTGTGTGGGGGGGTGCCACATACAGGATCCGCCCCAATACATGCACAATAAAAAATGCCCCGGAGCCTCCGCTCGTGATTCGCTAATAATTTACTTATTCAGTGAGAATTTCACCTTTAAAATTATCAGCTACACTAACTTTGCTTTATATGGACTGTGTGACAGAGCAAAATGGATATTAGGAGAGAGGCTTGTCTGTCAGACAGGCTGACATTACAGTAAGTAATACTGCTGTGTAACTAATACTATATTATCACACTATAATGTAGTGTTATTAACCATGAGCAAGATGTACCAAAAAATATAGAATAACAATTTAAATGTAACATTTGCAGAAGCATATTGTGCGCCCAAAATTTTGGCTCTGGGAAAATTTTAGCACAAGAGAAATTTTTTGTGCACACCACCTAAGAAAAATTATAGGGAACATTGTCCTGGACTCCTAACTACGTCGAGGTAAAGTTGAGTACTTAGTCGACTGAAAAGGTTACGGCCCGGAGGAATGGTCCAGACGCAAGTACACTATTAAAGGAATTAAAGATACCTGAGGAACACCCACCCCCTATATTCTGTTTGTTATATATATGTTTGTCCTGGCTTCCTTAGCACATATAAAGGGTGATAACATCAAGGCATAAACTTGATTAAATGCTAGTGTCACATTTAATTACCCAGTGTTCAAATTCAAACCTGCAATTAGTTTTTATTGTTTTATATAGCTCCTCTGTATTCAGCAGCACTGTACAATATACCGTATTGGCTCGAATATAGGCCGCACTTTTTTCCCCCCACTTTAAGTTTTTAAAGTGGGGGTGCGGCCTATATTCGGGGTCTAGCGCCCGACGCCCGGGACATGCAGTCCTGGGCACCGGACAGGCAGCGGGGTTAGGATACAGATCCCCCGCAGCGGTGCAGGGGACCTGCATCCTTCTCCCCGATACGCTCAGACAGCCTCCCCTGCCAGCACTTCCCACGGGGGGGGGAGGGTGCCGGCACGGGAGGTTATCTAAGCGTTTTACCTCTGCCCACCCCCGACTTACCGGAGCAGACTCCCGGGTGTCTTGCGGGGCCGGCGGGAGACATCTACGCAATACGCGCATGCAACTTCCGGTACCGGTACCGGAAGTTGCATACGCGTATTGCGTAGATGTCCCTCGCCGGCCCCGCAAGACACCCGGGAGTCTGCTCCGGTAAGTCGAGGAGGGGGGGGCAGAGGAGGACAGCGGCAGCGTATCGCGGGGAGGGAGGACAGCGGCAGCGTATCGCGGGGAGGGAGGACAGCGGCAGCGTATCGCGGGGAGGGAGGACAGCGGCAGCGTATCGCGGGGAGGGAGGACAGTGGCAGCGGATCTCGGGGAGGGAGGACAGCGGCAGCGTATCTCGGGGAGGGAGGACAGCGGCAGCGTATCTCGGGGAGGGAGGACAGCGGCAGCGTATCGCGGGGAGGGAGGACAGTGGCAGCATATCTCGGGGAGGGAGGACAGTGGCAGCATTTCTCGGGGAGGGAGGACAGCGGCAGCGTATCTCAGGGAGGGAGGACAGCGGCAGCGTATCGCGGGGAGGGAGGACAGTGGCTGCATATCTCGGGGAGGGAGGACAGTGGTAGCATATCTCGGGGGGGGGCAGAGTGGCAGCATGTTTTTTTTGGTGCTTTTTTAAAGAAAAAAAACTTTTTCTTTAAAAAAGCACCAAACTTTTAGGGTGCGGCCTATATACGGGGGCGGCCTATATCCGAGCCAATACGGTATATATTGAATAAACATGTAGTACTTAAACACACGCGGAACTATCCTGTCTAAGTGAATATCAGTGACAAGAAAAAGGAGATAAGCTAAACATTTTGTTATTTGGCTAGTATAAAAAGGTTGCATTGGTTTAGAACACAAGTGCCTCACAGACATATCATTAAAATAAGAATAAGGATTTGAGGTTGCTAAAACATTAAAGGTGACATAATTTTAACCGGAAGCAACTGAAACTCGTTTCTGCATCTCTCAGTTATTGAAAAATATAATAATTCCAGGTGGGTCACTTAAATATACATAAGTATTAAATCATGGCTAAGTCTCCGTTCTTCTGCTCTATTCTTTTTCTCTCTCTAATTCACAGACTTCATTTCCTGAGCCTCATCTGACTCCTCAGCATGTCCTCACTTCACCTACATTGATCAGTCTGACCAGTACATCCAGCAAAATAAAGAGGAAGCTTGTTTACATCAACAAATTCAATGGCATGTTTACTAGCTATACCTAAAATACAAACACAAAGCGCTGAATATTTTGCCATTTTGTTTAATACACGGACACATTTGGTGCACAATGATTGTATATAAAATGTTTGTTTTACGACTTCATATAAAGTATGTACATGCCCACTTAGAGAACATTTGTGTTTGTAAAAACATATACATTTTATATTTCACTTGAACATAAAACATCTCATAGCAAATGTGCGTAAAATAAACAATATTACATACATTGTAATTTTGACGCCTTATTCATAGCCACAGCTATGAATCTGCTATACATATTTATTTAAATACATATTTATAGTTCCAATCTCCAAGCAATGTACTGCACCCTCTAGCTGCTATTGTTTAGCTTGGTCTAAAAGTCTAGACACCGGCTCATACCAACCAAGCAAGGCTTTGGGGTTTAAAAATGTATCCTTTTCACTCATTCCTCAACCAATGCATACCATGGAAATTAATTTTTTAAATGACACGCTTATTTTAACTTTAAATATATAGTCCCTTACTCGTCCCTGAGCACTTTCACCTATTACATTAGGATACATTATCTACCCCCTGTTCTCAGCGCAATGGTTTTCTCCTGTCACTATGTCCTGATGTGGCCCTGTGATCACGTGAAGAATAGATTAGTCGCGAGGAAAATTTTGCGGACCAATAAGCAGCCGATGGTAACTGTGGTGTGGGCTCTGATTGGGTGCAGTTCTTCATGACGTATACGGATGCGGAAGAGGGGTTGAGTCGGTGTGAAGCTACGGCGTGCAGACAGATCAGGGAGAGGTGAGGGGAGTAGAGGCGTCCCGGGGAAGGGGATGAGGAGGCCGGTGGAGGAAAGGGGGAACGGGAACGGGAGGGAAAAACGAAGGCATCGGGGTGGAGCACGAGTGACATGGGACGTTATCAGGGGTCCTCAAGAATTGATAATGGGCCGCAGACTTGAAAGGACCTCTCAGGAATTGGTCCTGGCTCAGGGGGAGGAGAGTTGTCCACAGGATATAGTTTTGGGTCACAGAGATGAGGTAGAGGAGTTGACGCAGGGACGTGTTAACAGGGATATGGAGGAAAGGGTCTTAGATGGTAATACCGAGCACAGGCCTAAAGAACAGAGCTCACAGGAACGAGTTAAAAGCCATCGGGGGAATAGGGAGTGTTGCAACCCTCAGGATCAAAGCAAGTGCCTAAAAGACGAGGAAGAGAAATGGTTGCAAGGGTATGTGCAGAAGGAACTAATTAGGGGGAGGCAGTTGTCCATAGAAAATGTTCATGTGGAGTCACAAAAGTGGGGCAGGGGCAAGGCTAGTGAGAGATGTTGTAAGGAGCAGTGTAGTGGAAAGTGTGAGAAGTCCCATGGTTTGGAGAATTTCCTATTAGGAGGGTCCCAACAGATAATACAGAAAGTTTCTGCGGGGCAAAATAAACAAAGAGGCTGTATTCGGAATGAGAAGGACCAGGACAGCGACAGCGACAGTCAGAGAAACATAGGCTGTAGCCTCAAATATGAGAGCCTAAAGGATGAAGAGGAAAGTATTTTTGAGGATTTGTATAGAGGACAGGATGAGGATCGAACTCTCATTACTGGTGAACAAAGCGCAGAAGGGAAATGTCAAGATCTTCTATTGGGTGAAAGGGTTGAGTTTTTAAACTTAACTGGATCTGCAGAGGCAATAAGTGAGATGGGGAAGAAATGGGAATGTGATAAAAACATCCCAAACCTAGAGAGAAATGATGAATCCACACAGAGAATATTGTTGCTTAAAAGAGATTATTGCATGCAAGAGGTGCAGGAGCACGTAGGAGGGATTGTGACACGCAGTGAAAACAATGGCAAGGGAAGTTCAGTATTGCTTAGTTGTTGTGATGAAAGTCCAGGAAATGGGTCTAGTGGCAGTGGAGGAAAGGTTGATGTTGAGAGCAGCCACCATCTGCTTGGTGCTACTGGGAACAATGGCAGTCCTTGCTTTGGAGGATATGAAGTGTGGGATAGACCTTGGGATGGAGAAATGGAAGAAAAGGTTTTAGACAGTATAAACCACCAGCATGCAGGTTTTGGGGTATCCTCACAGATGCAAAATAATGGATCCATGGAGGGTACCTTTACAGATGCGAGCAATGGGAAGGGAGAAGGCAGTGGTACTTGGTGTTGGTGCCTTCATCTCTATTTGGGGGAAAGTGGGTCAAAAGAACATGATGAAAATGATAGGAAAGGGGAAGGGGGTGGTGAGTTTGGTTATGCTTTTAGCAGCACTTTGAGGATAGGGGAGGGTCCACATGGGTGCGGTGAAGGAAAGAGAGCCAAAGATGCAGAAAGTGGAACTCCAATTAAGAAGGGAAACAAAATGAGTGACACACCTGAACTTCAGGAGTGGGTGAATTGGTGGCAAGGGTGGGCTGGCTCTTGTAGAGGTTCTGGACGCAGAGGTAAAGAAACTCGCATTTGGGGTTGTAGAGATGTAGCAAGAGGAGAAGGGAAGAAACAGCAGGATGTTTGGGTCCTGAGGGAGTGGACTAGGAGACATGGTGGGGAAAGGAGTGGAGGAGGGCAGATGATCTCAGGAGGTGATGTGTGGGTTCTACGAGAGCAAGAGGCAAACAGGAGAGGCTCTGGGTGGCCACTGGAAGAACAGGATGTCTGGGTCCCTAGGGAGCCCAGGAAAGTGAGAAGTGCTTCTGTAATGACAGGTGAAGCTAAATGGACTCCCAGAAGTGATAAGCCTGGGTTTCTAGATAAAGGGGAATCTTGAATGGGAATGGGTGATTGATAACCTTATCTGAATTGATACTAAATTGTAATGTGTGTGTTGTGTGTCTGTGTTTTAATCGGAAAAGGGAGGGGTGGGTATCATGGCTAAATATTCCTTTGTTAATTTAGTCGCCTTGTCAGGTGTGCGATAAGGCACTTTGGGGTGCACTTTGACTCACTGCACTAAACTGAATTAATGGTGCTGCTTTTAAGATTTTGGATTTAAGGTGCTTAATACAGGTGCTATACAAAGGTGCTGTACACTGCATGCTGATCATTTTATATAGTGTGTATGAGGCCTTGAGGAAATGCTTTTAGAACAGATGTTCCCCCTAGTAAGGGGCATGTTGGGGTTGTGAGGAAGTGTTAATTATAGCGAGGAATAGTTTTGATAACCTTACATGGTGCTGTTGCTCTGGGGCAAATTTCTTTTTAAAAAAAACTACTTGTTAAATTCTCTGAGAACAGCCAGCAATCAAGGTAAGTGGTGCTTGTCATAATATAAGAATGATAAATATGCTATGTCAAAAGATTTGTACTGTGAGTTCATATGGGAACAAGGAACTGAACTGCCTATAAGCTGATAAAATATCCAGCTTCAGCAGTTTTCAAGTGTTTATATGGCTATAGCATTGATAGGCAGTTTTTCTATAATTAGTTTGGTATCAGGGGTTTTACCCGATTAACACTTCGGAACCCTGTTGGTTGCCCGTGTCTGTTTCATGAATATTGTGTTTTTGATTTCTTATATTCTTTAGTTCTGTCCTAGCTACCGTATTTGCTTGATTATAAGACGAGGTTTAAGACCCCTCGTCCTATAATCGGGGTCGTCTTATAATCAGACCTCTGCATCCTCCTGTCTTATGCCCCCCCCCAACTTACCGGTTCTTCTGACTCTCCGGTGTGTAGCCGTAAGGAGGTGCGGTTAGCAGCGGGGGTTGTCTGCGTCCATCGCGCAGACCTTCCCCGGCTGTCAGACATCAGAGTTCCCCGCACCAGTGTCAGAGATGAGAGTTCCCCACACCGGTGCGGGGAATTCTCTCTGACAGCCGGGGAAGGTCTGCGCGATGGACGCAGGCAACCCCCGCTGCTAACCACAACTCCTTCCGGCTGCAGCGGAAGTTGCCTACGCAAATCGAGTAGACGTCTACACGCTGCCCCGATTACACAGCAGGGAGTCGGAAGCACCGGTAAGTGTGTGTGTGTGTGGGGGGGGGTGTTAAATGGGGGGCATAAGGCATTTCTGTAGGCAGAGTGCTCTATGAAATGCCTTTTAACCCCCTTAATGCTAGAGTGGCATAAAGGGGTATAAGGCATTTCCTGAGGCAGAGTGGCACATAGGGGGTTAAAAGGCATATCATGGGACACAGTGGCGTATAGTGGGTTAAAAGGCATATCATGGGGCACAGTGGCATCTAGAGGGTTAAAAGGCATATCATGGGGCACAGTGGCATATAGGGGGTATAAGGCATTTATGGGGCAGAGTGGCAAGCCTGGGGCAGATGTGCATAACTGGGGGGGCAGGTTGGAAAATAAAAGGAATTAAAAACAAAATATTTTTCTCAATCATAGCTTTTATTTAAAAAAAATAGTTTACAATAATTAACATTATAGGGTCGTCTTATATTCAGGCTTTTTCTTTTTTCCTAAATTAATATTCAGATTTTTTTGGGGGGGTCGTCTTATAATCGAGCAAATATGGTATTTATCCTGGTATCAAAATTCTGTGTACTATGCACCCTTTTCCACGCTGAAAGAATCCTTTTTGACCCTGTCAAAGATGTGTAGTGTGTTTTTTTTTTTTGTTTGTTTTTGTACAAGAAGACAGTCTTCCCATACTTTGATGTGTGGTACCATACGCTGATTTCCATGTATTTCGATGTATTATTGCTCACCTATTTTTTTTTGTTTTGTTTTTTTGTTCCCCCAGAGAGCTGAGTTTGGCTGTCATTTGTTTCTTGATCTTCCCCTGTTGTCACAATGAATGCTGTATCACTTGCACCCTTGTGGTGTCTGCTTGTTTTATCATTGCTACCCCCAGCACCAGCAAATGAAGGCAGGAAAAAACTTCAGATTGGTGTGAAGAAGAGAGTGGAAAACTGTCCTATTAAGTCTCGTAAAGGAGACACATTGCACATGCATTACACGGTGAGTATTTACGTGTTGTCTTAATATGTGGTGCTCATGCAGTGCATTGGCAGATGCCATCCCTGTACGTAGACTGCCTCCTCTTTTTGTCTGTGTGTCATGGGGCCTAAAATGATACTGCATGTTTTGTGCTATTTGATATTAAACTCTATCGATGCATCCATTCTTAGCTTTCAAGAAAATTAGGCTGGAACGTAATACCTTCATAACCAAGAGTGTTTGACACCCTAAGGACCGGAGAGTATAATTCCCCTTTTCTTTGTCTTATGTCTGCACACAAAGGGGATACCAGCTATGCATTGCGTATCCTTATCTCGACTACTAAATCTGGTGTGACAGCTTTTTACATATTAAAATAATAATGTTTTATGTATTCCTATGGTTTTAAACAAAGGCCCTACTTGTCCTAAACAAAATGATCTTAGGTTTGTGTTTATACATGACATATAGAAAACGGATATCTGGGTTTAACAAACGTATAACTGACAAACAAAAACTTCAGTGATTAGGATATGAATAACCACGGTTATTTCTGGCATGATGAATCTGTAATACTATAGTAACATCCGAGTTTGGCGGATGCCAGAAAAACACTACTTACTGGAATGCATAGTGCCTACTATACAGTTTTGTGGAGGTAGTATAATGGGCAGCCTGGGCTGTCAGGGTTTGGACTAGGCCCCTTAATTCGAGTGAAGGCTAGTGTTAATGCTACATGATAGAAAAGCATTTTACACAATTGACGTGTAACTTTGTAGCACCAGTTTGGGTCATATATTTTAGGGTATTTTTGTGAACCCAACTAATTTACTGACAATTATAATGTTTTTGTTTCAATTTGTCACACTAAGTGTTGCACTATACATCAACATGGTATCAAAAGAAAGCCTTGAAAAAAAACTACATGTATGGGTACAGCAAAAATTAAAACGAGGAATTTTGGTTGGACAAACCTTGTAAAAATTCAAATGAAGGGGTTCATGTTGATAAATGTAAAACAGTGCACCAGGCATGTAAAAAAAAAAAGGCAAAATATAGCATTGAGATTAATGTTCTGTCTGCGACCACAGGATGGAAGGACTTGGAACCAATAATTTCTGTCACTAAAGGGCAGCTGGCAATGCAACAAACTGTTGTAAAAACTGAGTGGTGTGTTGCGTTGTATAGCTAGAGGCATTAGTATCAGAAAGAGCTCGATGTTTATGCCACTTATACAGGAGACCTAGTTTTTTGTTTTGGAGACACTATCTAAAGAAGGAGACTTCCATTTAAATTAAGGGATTTAACAAAGTGCAGGAGGGAAGTTTATTTCAAAGGAGGACAAATGTTTGAACAAGATTATTAATGTGAAACTAGATGGTCATGGGTTTAGATGTAAGGAAGTTTTGCTTTACTGAGAGATGGAGAGAAATGAGAGTTTTTTCAGAGCAAATGCTCTGAAAAATACCCCTCGTTTTATAATCCATTTCATTCAGTGTGGCTCACAGCAGTTACTACTTGCCAGTCCCTCCCTGCAGTCACACTGACGTTTGGCCCCACCCATTTCCGTATAGCGTCCACACTACTCAGCAACTCAGCTAACTGAGTATAAAATTAATAATTGGGCTGCTGAAAGTTAGGGGAGGTGGGAGTTAATTTAGGGGCAGTTATGGTTAATGGTGTGTTTAGGGTTAATTTAGGGGCAGTTATGGTTAATGGTGTGTTTAGGGTTAATTTAGGGGCAGTTATGGTTAATAGGGTGTTTAGGGTTAATTTAGGGGCAGTTAAGGTTAATGTTGTCTTCAGGTCGGACTTGTTATGCTAGGGCTTGACAAATTTGTTGTGAATCTAGGCGCCAGGTAAAAAAGTTAGGAGCCAGGATTTTTTTAAACTAACAGTTGGTCAGGAGTGATCCGATCATCATCAGCCCACTTACTAAACTCACAGCATTTGACCTGGAAGCACCCTGGACTTTCAGGTCAGTGCTGTTTGTTTTTTTTTTTTAATTTGTTTTTTTTTCATTTTTTTTAACTCTTTCGATGCTGATGTTCCATTGGAGCACAGCATTGACAGATATTTAGTCCCCACAAGCTTGTGGGGACAAATGTTAACCCCTGCAATGCCACGAATGTGTCATACACAATTGTGGCATTGAAGGGGTTAACGCTGCACTGTCGCTCTCATGGAGTGATCAGGCAGCAGGGGGTGTTGGGGCTGGTCTCCACACTCATGACGAGACCAAAGAACCCTCTCACCCTGTCCCTGAAGCTGCCTCTGGCAGCTGGGAAGCAATTGCTGGTCTATAGACCAGCCACTGCAGGGGGGAGTCTATGATGACTGCTGTAGGCTTCTATGCCTACAGGAATCATCAAAGGGCTTGTGGGGGCTCGTTTTTTTGCTGTTGCTGGTCTGCCTGGGCTTCCAGGCAGACCACCGGCAGCAGAGCCCCTTACAAAACGGGAGTTAACACCTAAAGCGGCATTGAAGGGGTTAACGCTGCACTGTCGCTCTCGGGGAGTGATCAGGCGGGGGGGGTGTGTTGGGGCTGGTCTCCACACTCATGTGGAGACCGGAGAACCCTCTCCCCTGTCCCTGAAGCTGCTGGGACTCAAGAGGGGAGTCTCTTTGATGACTGCTGTAGGCTTCCATACCTACAGGAGTCATCAAAGGGCTTGTGGGGGCTCGTTTTTGCTGTTGCTGGTCTGCCAGGCAGACCACCAGCAGCAAAGCCCCCAAAACGGGAATTAACCCCTAAATGCCGCGATCACGGCATTGAAGGGGTTAACGCTGCGCTGTTGCTCCCATGGAGCGATCAGGCAGCTGTGGGGTGTTGGGTGAGGTCCCCAGACTTGTATGGGGACCCAATCAACACACAAACCCCTTCCCTGAGGCTGCCTGTGGCAGCTGAAAACACGAGTGCTGCTTTTCCAGCAACCGCGTTTTCAGCCTACAGGATCACTCCGTGGGAGTGATCTCAGGCTCGGGGGCGGGCTCGGAGTGGCTGTGCTGTCTGCCCAGACAGCACAGCGCCCCCGTGTGGTGACTCAGCCTCTTACATCCACAATTTTTTCTGGATGTAAGAGGCTGACAAAACCTAGGCGCCAGGACAAAATTCTCTGGCGACCTGGCGCCTGGGATTTGTCGAGCCCTGTGTTATGCCAGGGCTTGACAAATTTGTTGTGAATCTAGGCGCCAGGTAAAAAAGTTAGGAGCCAGGATTTTTTTTAAACTAACAGTTGGTCAGGAGTGATCTGATCATCACCGGCCCACTTACTAAACTCACAGCGTTTCACCTGGAAGCACCCTGGACTTTCGGGTCAGTGCTGTTTTTTTTAATTAATTTTTTTAATTTTTTTTTTTAACTCTTTCGATGCTGATGTTCCATTGGAGCACAGCATTGACTGATATTTAGTCCCCACAAGCTTGTGGGGACAAATGTTAATCCCTGCAATGCCACGAATGTGTCATACGCAATTGTGGCATTGAAGGGGTTAACGCTGCACTGTCGCTCTCATGGAGCGATCAGGCAGCAGGGGGGTGTTGGGGCTGGTCTCCACACTCATGGGGACACCAAAGAACCCTCTCCCCCTGTTCCTGAAGCTGCCTCTGGCAGCTGGGACTCAATTGCTGGTCTATAGACTAGCCATTGCAGAGGGGAGTCTCTGATGACTGCTGTAGGCTTCCATGCCTACAGGAATCATCAAAGGGCATGTGGGGGCTCGTTTTTGCTGTTGCTGGTCTGCCCGGGCTTCCAGGCATACCACCAGCAGCAGAGCCCCGTACAAAACGGGAATTAACCCCTAAATGCTGCGATCATTGAAGGGGTTAACGCTGCACTGTCGCTGTCATGGAGCGATCAGGCAGCTGGGGGGTGTTGTGTCAGGTCCCCACACTTGTGTGAAGACCCAATCAACACACAACCCCCTCCCCTGAAGCTGCCTGTGGCAGCTGAAAACACGATTGCTGGTTTTGCAGCAACCGCGGTTTCAGCCTACAGGCTCACTCCGTGGGAGTGATCTCAGGCTCGGGGGCGGGCTCGGAGTGGCTGTGCTGTCTGACCAGACTCATGGGCAGACAGCAGCAGCAGCGCCCCCGTGTGGTGACTCAGCCTCTTACATCCACAATTTTTTCTGGATCTAAGAGGCTGACAAAACCTAGGCGCCAGGACAAAATTCTGTCGCCATGGCGACCTGGCGCCTGGGATTTGTCGAGCCCTGTGTTATGCACATATGAGCCCAGGCTTGCCACACTGCCTCCCAGATATGCCACTCCGCCCTCCTAACATATGCCTTATACTAAACACTAGGGCTGCAACAACTAATCGATAAAATCGATGATAATCGATAATGAAAAGAAGAAAAAAATATTTTGTGCCTGTTTACAGCACTGAGGAATATGATGTTGCTATATGAAACAATAAATATTCATTTTATAGCTTTTTTTCTGCAGCTATCCAATAGTAGGGGACTTGGGCTTTCATTTATTTAGCAACATGACATTCACTTGAAATCTTGATTTCAGTTTAGAAAAGTGTTAGCAGATTAACTGAGTCCTGCACCTATATTGAGATGTGATACGTGCCCCATAGCAGCAGCACAATTCTAACAATCTTTCTCTTTCACCCAGGGGAAGCTGGAGGATGGCACAGAGTTTGATAGCAGTATCCCCAGGAATCAACCATTCACATTCACACTGGGTACTGGACAGGTTATCAAAGGCTGGGATCAGGGACTTCTTGGGTATGTACCCTTTCTGGGACTCCATTTGCTCAATAGCGTGCACTTGTGTTCTTGTCTGCCATTATAGTTCTCTAAGGAGAAATGGAGAAACCACAATTTCTTTGTCTGAGATTCCCATGCAAGGTGATGCATCCAAATAGGCTGTGAATCAGTGGTAGCAAATATTTTGGTGTTAATACGTCCAGCAGTGAGTTCTCTCTTCCAATGCATGGGAGACTAAGCTGACTGCTGAAAATCTAGATTCTCCACTGTGAGCAGCAGATGACAGTGTAAAACCGCTCATGCATCCATTGTTTTGAATGGCTGGAGGACTAGAGATCTAGGTCTATCAAGAGACACAACCCTGCTAGCTAAACGCACGTGTTGGGTTCATGAATTCACAGCTGCAGAGCCCTGCTTCCTGATCACTGTGTCATCACCACACATGGAGAGCAGAACAAGAAAGAAAAATAGGGCTTCTCCCCATTTAAATAATACAAACCATATGTACGCTGCCCCAAACCCAGAAGTATATATTAAAAAGAGTAGTATGTAAGGGAGCGGTATGGCCCTCCAACATTTAAAAGGTATTTCAGCCTTCTGTAAAAGACAACTGTTTGCATTACTGTTTTGTTTCTGATACT
The DNA here is from genome assembly GCF_027358695.1 of Spea bombifrons. NCBI lineage: Eukaryota > Metazoa > Chordata > Amphibia > Anura > Pelobatidae > Spea > Spea bombifrons. The sequence goes on along the minus strand of NC_071096.1, from coordinate 18,991,298 downwards.
ACTTTAATGCTTCATGGTAGAAGAATGAGGCTGCAAGTTTGTTACTAAAAGCTGTGCTTTTCCTTTCTGCCTCAGTAATCTTTGGGGGGCGGATCTTCCAGGTGTCAGTGATTTATAGGAAAACGTCAACATAGATATATAAGAAATTCACCTTAGGTGAAAAAAAAAAGCACCTTGTTGTAACTTCCTGTTTTCTTGATTTGGATGATTATCCCCCTTTCATTACTTTATGAGAGGTGCCTCTCCCTATGACTGGAAGCTAATTGGCTCTGGCAGCCCTGGGGGCAGGAGTGGCTGGTACAAGACCTGCCCTCCAATCGGTCCTCATTAAAGAATGCCATATGTACTCATTCCAATTACAGGGCTTCAAGATTGTCCTGCATTGCATTTGTCTATGAATATTGCACTTAGGTGAAATCAGGCGTTATTAAAAACTCATCTACACCCACCAGACAAGCCAGAAGACTTGTTTTCCAATGCAATCTTTTAGTTCTACCACCAATGGTCACCTCCCCCCTCTATATCCACTTTATACATGGATTAATTTAGCACAAATGTCTTGATGGTGGTATTATTGAATCTTTTTCAGAATGTGTGAAGGAGAGAAGAGAAAACTAGTAATCCCCTCTGAACTGGGTAAGGAGATAAAAAATGTAATTGTTTGAGCTTATATTTTTATTTAAATCATGATTTCATATGTAAAAAAAAAATCTATGCATCATGTGGTATAATTCTTACCTAATAGTTGCACTAACATGACTTTTCAGAGAATGAGTATAACTGAGTTTTACGGTAGAGTTGAGCATTTCAAGTCTCTAACTTCACTATGTATTCTGAAGAGCCGATTAAGTTCATCCTTCAACAATTTGCCTTTCCCTGCACAATGTAGTTTTTGGGGTTTTTGGGGTTTTTAGTAATCATTTGTTACTAAGGGCCAACATTTGCAAGTTTATCTTCTCCAATTTAAAGGGCTGAGTATGCATAATTTAATATGCCAGGAGACTTTGCAGCAATATCGCTAATTCACTATGCATTGCACAGGGCAGCAGAAGTTGGTCCTTCATAATGTATAGTGAAGTCAAGGAGCTAAAACCACAACCTTCCTGTCAACTCTATTTAGTGAACAGACCCCTTTGTAATTACTTAAAAGTTGCCTCACTGATTTAACTATGCATTATGAATGCTAGCCTGGCCCTTCTTACAGGAGAAGGTTGACATTTTAATATATAATATAGGTGCTGGTCACCCTGTTCATTTTCATACGTCATATGTGTGCAAATTTCATTGATAGATGTTTAATTTCTGTATTCTTAATAAATATTTTGTTAATTGTAAATCAATGTTAAAAACCAGAAAGTCGATTTAAAAATATAAATAGTTGTCATTATTAAAAACTTTTTTTTCTTACAGGGTATGGCGATAGGGGAGCACCTCCCAAAATACCAGGTACTTTTGCATTTGCCTTTTCTCCACATGTCTGGTCTCCTTTATGTGTTGTGGTCTTTATTTAACTGTATTTATTTTTAACAGGAGGAGCTACACTGATCTTTGAAGTGGAATTATTGAAAATTGACAGACGATCAGATTTATAAACTGGGTTGGGTGCCTGTTCCATTCCTCTATGTTGCGGAGAGGACAGTAATTGTGTTAAGGGGGGCAACTTTTCACATGGTATTAAATAAACACAGACTCCAAAAGTGTAGTGTTATTAATCTCCAAACCTATTCTCAATAAGTGGGGGGCCATTGTATCAACAAAATATCTATTGATTGTGATTTGGTAACTTGTCATGTGGAATGAGTCTAGCTTCAGTCTGCATACTATAATGGGTGAGCATACCTTTACATACACCTTAACCATGCAGAAGTTAATGATTCAGATCTTCACATTTACCAGCAATATTGGTTTCACAATTTAGATATGATTTACTATGTTTTACATTTTGCACGACAGGTGCTCTTTAGCATCCGATCCAAACATACAATTTTTGTGTGTGACAGTTATGATTTTCCACACTGTCCTGTTGTCAAGTCTAGCTCAGAGGTTCTCCGCTGACTGTCCCACTGAGCTGTAGAAATTTAGGTCTGTTTTTTGCAAGACTGACCTCAACTACAGCCCCACACTGCATCTCCCAAGCTATAGGTGAAGCGCTGAGGATGTGACATTGTATCACAGCACTTCACTTTAATAGGTTAAGAGGAAAATAGAAACTGTCTGTAACCACACCCCGCATCCTGCTTTGGCTGTGGCAATGTTGGGAAGTATGCTTTAGTTACAAATGCATCTCAAAGTGTATACCATTTAAATTGGCGCACATTAATCTAGAAAACAACGCATTCATTTTCATAGAACTGATCCATGGATGATTAGCCTGATAACTGTATGTTTCCAGTGATTTGAGATATATATCTTTTAGTGAATAGTTCAGTATCATGAAATTCAAACACAATTAGAACTTTGCAAACTCTTTTTAATGAAGCAATGTTGTATAAAAGTGACAAGTCCCTTTTTTAAGATGCTAACCTTGTCCAAGTCTTAGATTATACGTAATTGTTTAAATAAAAGTTTGCATGCAATAAGTCACAAGCTTTTTCACTAATGGTTTACATTGCATTTCACATTGACATTTGTTATGGTTTTGCTGTGTTTCATACCATGTCTGCAGACCTCCTTTGAGTTGATATTGGCTGAAAAGTGATGTCAATACTGCTTTGTTTGAACAATAATTGCAAAACAGTGGTTGAAAAACACTAAAATCATCCATCTGAGGGAAAAAAAGCATGTTATAGAGGTATGCTGACAATGTGCAAAACATTGCTTACAAGAATTATACATTGGTTTAAGCTAAGAGTCTGACAAAAAAGATCTACATCATGATTTTAAATGAGTGGGATTTAACTAGAGGCCTGGTTTTGCATAACCTAGAATGAGATAAAGGTGATGGTAGTCATCTGATTGAAATTGCACCTTCCAGTTTAAAAACCTCTATTTACATGTACTGTGGAGACCAAATAACCTTTGGCAACAAATTATTTTCAGGGATACATACATTAAAAGTTGTTGATCTGGGTTTTATTGCGACTGCCCATGGAGTCAGGAAATTTTTTTGGAGGTGCATGCACCATAAGCTAGTGCTTCAAACAAGCTTACAATCAAAATGCTGAAGAAGGGAAAAGAGACATAAAAGGGGGAATGTAAGGGAGAGGCATCTGCTTCCACTAATGTATTATGCAAATGAAATGACAATATATCAATATATATAAATTCTACAGGTATCTTAAAAACTAAAAGTAAAATAGGAAGGTCATGTTTATCAAAATGTATACATGTATATGTGAGTTGGTATACAATATCCTCCAGCAAAATAATTACACAAGAGAATGTCCCAAAAAGAAAATTCAGTAAATATGAATGATCACAACAACCTTTTTCTTCTTGCTATACTGTCTGTGTAAGGAAAAATACACATGGCACAAAGAAAAGGTGACATTAATAATGAAAACAAATATTATTGGCTTGAATATAGGCCGAACCCTTAAAGTTTGGTGCTATTTTAAAGAAAAAAATATTTTTAAAGAAAAACTACAAATTAGTGGAATGGTAAAACAGTATTTTATCTAGTGAACAGGAATACATATTTTTTAACATTTTTTGGTATCTATCATACCGTTTGTCAGCATATGTTATATACAGACAGAAAACCAATAGCCATTTTAAGGTCCCCCCCTTAATGCATCTTACTTATAGAAATGCCCCTCTGCCCCCTGATATACCACTCTGTGCCCCCCTGAAATGCCCCCCAACTTATCAATGCACCCCCAGACTCCCTGGTGTCTAGCGGGGCACCCTGGTGTCTAGCGGGGCACCCTGGTGTCCGCTGTCGGCACTTCCGCCGGGCTTCTATGATAGAGAAGCGGAGGGGGCGGCAGAAGAGGTTGTCTACACGCATCGCCACAGCCGGTGAACGTCTGCGCGATGCGCTTAGACAACCTCCGCTACTGGCACTTCCGCTGGGGCTTCTATGGTGGAGCACCGGAAGGTTATGTCACACCGGTGCTCCACCATGCAAGTGCCGGCATCAGATGTTGACTAATCATCTGGATCATAACCCTGTTGCTTACCCGCAGCAGGGATAAATGAAAGAGGGGAAAAAAAACTCCAGCCCGGAACTGCATGTCCCAGGCGGCGGCCGAAACGAACTGCGCATCCCTGCGCTAAACCCCGAAAATAGGCCGCACCCCCACTTTAAAGACCTAAAGTGGGGGAGTGTGACCTATATTCGGGCCAATACGGTATATCATTTCAAATGTTATTTAAATTAATATACGTTAAAAAAAAATAATAATGGTACACAAGTTACATAGTTATATAGGCTGAAAAAAGACATGCGTCCATCAAGTACAGCCTTTCCTATATCTGTTAATTTGTTGCTGTTGATCCAAAAGAAGGCAAAAAAAACCCCGGTTTCGCTCTTTCCAACCAGTGAGAAAATTCCTTCTTGACCCCAAAATGGCAGTCAGATTTCTCCTTGGATCAATAAGCTGTTTCCCCATAATTAAAGATTATATCCCCGAATATTATGTTTTTCCAGGTATCCATCCAGTTGCAGTTTAAACGTCTGTACAGACTCTGATAAAACTACCTCTGCAAGCAGAGAATTCCACATCCTTATTGTCCTTACTGTAAAAAACCCTTTCCTCTGCTTTAGTCTAAATCTCCTTTCTTCCAGTCTAAACGCATGACCACGTGTCCTATGCATAGTCCTGTTTATGAACAGATTTCCACACAATGATTTGTATTGGCCCTGAATATATTTATATAACGTTATCATGTCCCCTCTGAGGCGACGTTTTTCTAAACTAAACAGATTTAAATTAGTTAACCTTTCTTCGTAACTATAGTGCTCCATTCCTTTTATTAATTTTGTAGCCCGCCTCTGCACCGTTTCTAGTTCTATGATATCCTTCTTTAGAAAAGGTGCCCAAAATTGCACAGCATATTCAAGGTGCGGCCTTACCATTGATTTTTTACAGAGGCAAAATTATATCTTTATTCCGCGACTTGATGCCCCTTTTTATACACGACAACACCTTACTGGCCTTAGCAACCGCAGACTGACATTGCACATTGTTGCCTAGTTTGTTGTCTATAACAATTCCCAAATCCTTCTCATTTGTCGTTATCCCTAATTCACTACCGTTTAGGGTGTAGGTTGCTTGTGCATTCGCTACCCCGAAGTGCATAACTTTACATTTGTCTACATTGAATTTCATCTGCCATTTGTGTGCCCAGTCCCCCAGTCTATCTAGATCCCTCTGCAGCACAGAAATATCCTGCTCGCCCTGTATAACTTTAGCTAGTTTAGTGTCATCTGCAAACACAGAAACATGACTTTCAATGCCTACTGCCAGGTCATTTATAAATATGTTAAATAAAATTGGTCCCAGAACAGAACCCTGAGGGACACAATTTACCACTTTTGACCAGCTTGAAAATTTACCATTTATAACAACTCTCTGTTCTCTATGTCTAAGCCAATGTTCTACCCAAGCACAAGAATTTGCATCTAGGCCAATTTCTTTCGGTTTGAATACTAACCTATTGTGTGGAACCGTGTCAAACGCCTTGGCAAAATCCAAGTAGATTACATCCACTGCAAAACCCTGATCGACACTTCTACTTACTTCTTCGTAGAATGCAATTAAATTAGTTTGACAGGGCCTATGTTTCATAAAACCATACTGATTTATGCTAATAATACTATTCTTCCCAAGGAATTCTTGAATATTATCCCTAAACAGCCCTTCAAATACTTTCCCAGCAACGGAAGTTACGCTCACAGGTCTATAATTTCCGGGCACAGAGTTGGAACCCTTTTTGAAAATAGGAACCACATCTGCCTTCCTCCAATCCTCTGGTACAATTCTTGAAAGAAAAGAATCCCGAAAGATTAGAAACAGAGGTTCACTTATTTCCTGACACAGCTCCTTAAGTACTTGTGGGTGAATACCGTCAGGCCCCGGAGCCTTGTTAACATCAATTTTCTTTAGTTGCTGCAGCACCTTGTCCTGGGCCATCCACTCACAGTTTGACTGAAAATTTTTCTCAGTGGTCCTATGGATATCCATTGCCATAGGTTCCTCCATAACATATACTGAGGAAAAATAGTTATTTAAAGTTTCTGCTTTTTCCTGGTCCTCCTTAACCAACACTCCCCTCTCTGTTATTAATGAACCTACGTTTTCATTCTTTGTTTTTTTTTAGAATTTATGTACTTAAAGAATTTTTTGGGGTTAGTTTTGCTCTCTTTGGCAATCACCCTCTCATTTTCTAGTTTAGCCCATCTAATCACCTTTTTGCATGCTTTATTGGCTTCCTTATATCTTATATAGGATGCCTCTGATTCGTCTGATTTAAATGCTGTAAAAGCCATTTTCTTATTTTTAATTTCCTGCTTAACGACCCCACTAAGCCACATTGGTTTCAATTTGTTTCTTTTATATTTGTTTCCTAGTGGTACATACTGAGAAGTGTACCCTGCTAATATTTGTTTGAAAATACTCCATTTTTCCTCAGTATTTTTATCCCTGAAGAGTTTTTGCCAGTCAATAAGTTGCAAAGCTGCCCTTATCTTATTGAAGTTGGCCTTCTTAAAATTATACGTTTTAGTATTCCCCATGGGCAATTTCTTTTTTGAGTTTATTTCAAAAGAGACCATATTGTGATCACTATTACCCAAGTGCTCCCCCACTTGAATGTTAGACACAAGATCAACATTGTTTGTTATCACCAGATCCAAACAAGTATCCTTTCTAGTTGGTGCTTGTACCAGTTGTGACATGAAGGTGTCATTTAACAGGTTCAAAAACCTGAATCCCCTTGCAAAGCTACTAGTCCCTCTATCCCAATTTACCGTATTTGCTCGATTATAAGACGAGGTTTTTTCCAGAGCAAATGCTCTGAAAAATACCCCTCGTCTTATAATCGGGGTCGTCTTCTCAGACCCCCCAAAAAATGTCTGCTGGGGCCATGCTGCTTACCGGTCGCGAGCAGCGTCTCTTCTGTTAGAAGCAGGAGGACAGGAAGCTTGCAGCGTCCTCACAGAGCTCTATCTCCCCCTCCCTCCTCTGGGGGCGGGGCCAGAGAAGTTGCTCTACAGCCGGTCCCCTGCAGAAGTCTTCGAGTGAGAGATCTGCAGTTCAGGTAAGGGGGTGGGGGAGGGTTTTTGGGTAAGTATGTGTGATTAATGTGTGTTTAATGTGTGAAGTATGTGTGATTAATGGAATGAATGAGTATTTAAATGTGTTTGTGTGTGATAGCATGGATGTGTAAGGGGGGTGGGGGTTGTAGCATGGCATAGGGAGGCTGTAATCCCACTACTATCATCCCCAGGTTCCAGCATGTACTGGCTGCCTTGGCTTGATAGGAGTGTGATTGCTGTTAGCAGTTTGATATATATATATATATATATATATATATATATATATATATATATATATATCAAACTGCTAACAGCAATCACACTCCTATCAAGCTAAGGCAGCCAGTACATGCTGGGTTAAAAGGCATATCATGGGGCTGAGTGACATATAGGGGGTTAAAATGCATTTCTGGACCTCCAGAAATGCATTTTAACCCCCTATATGCCACTCAGCCCCATGATATGCCTATATACCTCCAGAAATGCATTTTAACCCCCTATATGCCACTCAGCCCCATGATATGCCTTTTAACCCCCTATATGCCAGAGTGGCATATAGGGGTATAAGGCATATCATGGGGCAGAGTGGCAAATAGGGGGGTATAAAGCATTTCTGGGGGCAGAGTGGCATAACTGGGGGGGGCAGGTTGGCAAATAAAAGGAAATTTAAAAAATATATTTTTCTCAATCATAGCTTTTATTAAACATGAAAAAATAATTTACATGAATTAATATTTACTGGTAAAACTTTTTTCCTATAGGGTCGTCTTATATTCAGGCTTTTTGTTTTTTTCCTAAATTAATATTTTGATTTTGGGGGGTCGTCTTATAATCGGGGTCGTCTTATAATCGAGCAAATACGGTATGTCCAGGTAATTAAAATCTCCAATAATTAACGTGTTACCCAGATGTGCAGCTTTCTCCATTTGTTCTAACATAATGTGATTAGTGAAATATTTAAAAAATAATAAAAAAAGAATATTTTAAAAGCTTTAAAAAAGTGGTAACATTTAGAAGTAATTATGCATCAGAGGAACCATCCAGTTTAACCAAAATGTCAAAAAGTCCAAATTAAATAACGTATTTGCTCGATTATAAGACTAATCGGGGTCGTCTTATAATCAAACCTCAAATAGGTCTGACTATGAGACTAAGATCCAGATCCCCTGCAACGCTGCAGTGGACCTGGATCCTCCTGTCCCCCCCCCCAACTTAACGGTGCTTCTGACTCCCGGTGTGTGAAATAGTGAACTTCCGCTGCAGCCGGAAGGAGGTGCGGTTAGCAGTGGGGGTTGTCTGCGTCCATTGCGCAGACCTTCCCCCGGTTGTCAGAGATCAGAGTTCCCCTCACCGGGGAATTCTCTCTGACAGCAGGGGAACGTCTGCGTGATGGACGCAGACAACCCCGCTGCTAACCGCACCTCCTTCCGGCTGCAGCAGAAATTGTCTACGCGAATCGCGTAGATGTCTACACGCTGCCCGGACAACACAGAAGCACCGGTAAGTTTTTTTTTTGGGTGGGGTGTTCAATGGGGGTCATAAGGCATTTTTCTGTCTCCAGAAATGCCTTTTAACCCTCTATACGCCACTCTGCCTCCTTAAATGCCTTATACCTCCCTATATGCCACTCTGCTCCCATAATATGTCTTTTGACCCCCTAAATGCCAGAGTGGCATATAGGGGTAGAAGGCATTTCTGAAGGCAGAGTAGCACATAGGGGGTCAAAAGGCATATTATGGGGCACAGTGGCATTTAGAGGGTTAAAAGGAATATCATGGGGCACAGTGGCATATAGGGGGTTTAAGGTATTTATGGGGCAGAGTGACAAGCCTGGGAGCAGATGTGCATAACTGGGGGGGGCAGGTTGGAAAATAAAAGGAATTAAAAACAAAATATTTTTCTCAATCATAGCTTTTATTAAAAAAAGTAGTTTACATAGTTTACATGAATTAACTTTTATTGGTAAAACTTTTTTCCTACAGGGTCGTCTTATATTCAGGCTTTTTCTTTTTTTCCTAAATTAATATTCAGATTTTGGGGGGTTGTCTTATAATCGAACAAATACGGTAAAATAAAAAAGTTTATTATCGTATTTGCTCGATTTATAAGACGGCCAAAATCTGAATATTAGGTTAGGAAAAAATAAAAAGCCTGAATATAAGACTGCCCTGTAGGAAAAAAAGTTTTGCTGATAAATATTTGTCACGGAGCTGGCTAGTCCGACCGACTGCCTCCGCTGTCTTGTGCTCCCTTAGCCTGGGACACCACACTTTCCCCGGTTCCCCAGTCACTAGCCGAGACTCAGTGTAGGGTAAAACCAAACGAAGACTGATTTATTTCTCACACACAGCACTGGATATATCCAGCAAAACACACATTAACATAAAACAAGATATTGGGACACAAACCGCCCCCTTAATCTGCCTCCCAGAGACAACAGGGGCAGTAACGGGATTAACAATACAATGGGGGGGGGAGACTGATTTACACAACATAATAATGCACCGTGGGGTGGGGGGGTGTCTGATATTAAATTAAGACAATGGCAGTCACTCCCTGGTGGCAGATCCTGGCTGTCTGCTGGAGATAATCCCCTCAGCCAGTGATGAGATGATACTGCTGGGGGTAGCCACAGAAGCCTTTACAAACCCAGGGCCCATAGTCAATAGGGAGGAGGCTGGCAGTCAAGCCTCTCCAGTGGTCCCAGTGATGGAGGGTTCCGTCACAATATTAATTCATGTAAGCTATTTTTTATCTTTAATAAAAGCTATGATTGAGAAAAATATTTTTTATTTCCCAACTGCCCCCCCAGGTATGTACATCTGCCCCCAGGCTTGCCACTCTGCCCCCAGAAATGCCTTATTCCCCCCTATATGCCACTCTGCCCCATGATATGCCTTTTAACCCTCTATATGCCACTCTGCCTCTAGAAATGCTTTATATCCTCCTATATCCCACTGTGCTTCATGAAATGCCTTTTAACCCCTATAGGCCACTCTGCCCCATGATATGCCTTATACCCCTATATGCCACTCTGGCATATAGGCGGTTAAAAGGCATATCATGGGGCAGAGTGGCATATAGGGGGTTAAAAGGCATTTCTGGAGGCATATATACATATATGATTGCTAACAGTAATCACACTCCTATCATGCCCAGGCAGCCAGTACATGCTGGAACCTGGACATGATAGGAGTGTGATTACAGCCTCCCTATGCCATGCTACCGCCCCCCCTTACACATCCATGCTATCACACACACACTCATTCACAAACATTTAAATACTTATTCATTCCTTTAATCACGCATACTTGCTCATAAACCCTCCCCCACCCCTTACCTGAACTGCAGATCTCTCACTCGCAGACATCTGCAGGGGCCCGGCTTCCTCCTTCTGCAACTTCTCTTGTCCCGCCCCCAGACAAAGAGGAGCAGAGGCACGTGACGTGCATTCACGTGACTCTGCTGGGTTCCTGTTCTCCTGGCTGGTAGAAGAGATGCTGCTTGCACACCAAAGCACCGGTAAGCAGCCTGGCCCAATTTGAGGTCTGATTAGAAGACAACCTTGATTATGAGATGAGGGGAATTTTTTAGAGCATAATCAAGCAAATACGGTATTACGAGCAAGTGCTAAAATTTGTGGTGTATCGTCCCATAAATCTTGACATGGAAAAAGTTAAAAGCATTTCAAATACCGAAGGGGTGTCTAATTTTAAAAAAAATTGAATAGTTTCATGGGGTAAATTGGAGTGGCCGGGCTCAAAGATAGGGCATAGGCACAAACGTACCAAAATGGGGGGCGCACTTCCCAAATGTGGCCTTTTAATACCCAAACACCAGACCAACCCATGCATGGGTGCTATCACTGTACTCGGGAGATATTGCTGAACACACATTGGGGTGTTGATTGATAGTGACGTATACCTGGAGCTATAAATGTATATAAGTACAATTTGTGAGAAAAAAATACAAAAACAATTACCGTATTTGCTCGATTATAAGACGACCCTGATTATAAGACGACCCCCCAAATCTGAATATTAATTTAGGAAAAAAAGAAAAAGCCTGAATATAAGACGACCCTATAGGAAAAAAGTTTTACCAGCAAATGTTAATTAATCTAAACTATTTTTTTTAATAAAAGCTATGATTGAGAAAAATATTTTGGTTTTATTTCCTTCTATTTTCCAACCTGCCACCCCAGGTATGCACATCTGCCCCAGAAATGCCTTATACCCTATATGCGACTCTGGCATTTAGAGGGTTAAAAGGAATATCATGGGGAAAAGTGTCATATAGAGAGGTTTAAGGCATTCAGGAGGCAGAGTGGCATATAGAGGGTTAAAAAGGCATTTCTGGAGGCATAGTGGCATTAAGGGGGTTAAAAGGCATTTCACAGAGCACTCTGTCTCCAGAAATGCCTTATGCCCCCCATTAAACACTCCTCCCCCAACTTACCGGTGCTTCGGACTTCCCTGTCATGTAGCCGGGGCAGCGTGTAGATCCCACGCACTTATGCTGCAGCCGGAAGGAGGCGTGGCTATCAACGGGGGTTGTCTGCGTCCATCGCGCAGACCTTCCCCCGACTGTCAGAGATCAGAGTTCCCGGCTAGCCACACCTCCTTCCTGCTGCAGCGGAAGTTGTCTACACGAATCGCGTAGACATCTACACGCTGCCCCAGCTACACACCGGGGACTCAGAAGTACCGGTAAGTGCGGCGGGGGAGGGAGACAGGAGGATCCGGGTCCCCTGCAGCTGTGGGGGATCTTAGTCGTCTCATTGTCAGACCTATTTGAGGTCTGATTATAAGACGACCAAACCTCGTCTTATAATCGAGCAAATACGGTACTACCACAAACTTTGGCAAAGGCTGGTGGTAGAATCTCTAGCATTTGAAATACCTTGGGGTGTCTAGTTTTTAAAAATATATGGTTTGATGGGGTAAATTGAATTAGCCGGCTTCAAAGATGGCCCTATTAGGACATGTGGCAGTATGACCAGATGTAAAAGTTCCAAGTTTAAAAATGCGCACTTGTGGCATTTTACCTCCCAAACAACCCGACAAACCCATGCATGGAGGGTATCGCTTTACTCGGGAGATGTTGCTGAACACATATTGGGGTCTTGTTTGAACGTGATGTACACCAGGAGCTGTAAATCCATACCTGAAGCACAATTTTAGTGATAACACAAAATATATTACTACCACAAAGTTTGACAAAGGGTAGCAGTATAAGTAGTGCATGGAAATGGTTAAAATACCAGCATTTGAAATACCTTGAGGTGTCTAGTTTTCAAAAGTATATGGTTTGAGGGGGTAAACTGCATTGGCCGGCTTCAAATAGCACATGGGGCAGAATAACCAGGTTTGGGAAAAAAATGGTTTTGAAATAGCAAAACACTACTTGTACTTATTGCCCAATAACTTGCAGAAAAAAAACATAAAAACATAGGGTATTTCTAAACTCAGGACAAATAGTAGAATCTATTTAGCAGGTTTTTTCATTAGCTTTTTTGGATGAGTAAAAGAGTTTTTTCAAATAAAATTATTATTTTTTGTATAGGAAATTAGATAATATGATAAAAAAATGGTATCTGGCATATAACTTGTGTGGGTACACTAAATGAGTGAGGAGAAAATTACATCTAAACACGAGCCCCGCAAAAGTGTTAAAACAGCCTCGGTCCTTAAGGGGTTAAAGTTGATTTTTTAGAAGCAGTAAAAAAAATGGACCAAAATGTGATGGCTAGACTGGTGTTACAGGGTCACCGTAACCAAGGCTGGGTACCCCTGTTCGAGAGCTGAGGAATCACCAGTCAGTACCCTCATACAGATAGCTCCTGCTATCCACGGATCAGTAAGACCACAATTTGTGCAGTAAAACAAGAACCACTTTTATTACAAACACACAGAACTTATATAGATCCTTAATTCTATCAACATTCCTTTAACAGACGTTCTCAATGCACACAGAACCCAACCACAAATCCCAGCAGCTCGGGGAGTACACAGGGAATGGATAAGGTGAGGGGATTAAGGTATACAATGGATTTCCCCGCCTGTGTTATCTTCCTGTAGTGAGGCTGCCGTCTAGGCAAACAGGGCTGTGCTGGCCGGTTAAAAGCTCCAGCCAGGTTACAAGATTGTCACTTTGAAGGGCCGGAGCTGCAGCCACATTCAGTCTCTAGGGCCAGTTATAAAATAAAACATTATAAAATATTACCGGGTCATGGGATCAGAAACAGGAGACAGATGCGCTCATGACCCGGCTAAACCGCACACGAATCCCCAACAAAGACCTCTAAAACCCCCCCACACAATGAAAGACTTTGTGCAAACTGCCCCCAGACAACCCGATCCAGAGTTCCACTAGAATGTCTGTCTCTGCCTGGGGACAGGAGGTCCAGGGCAACTACAGTTAACCTGGCCCTGTCACAACTGGGTCAGAGCATCTCCAAAACTGCAGCTCTTGTGGGTTGTTGCCAGTCTGCAGCGGTCAGTATCAAAAGTGGAAAAATCGGTAAACCCGCTACAGGGTCATGTGCAGCCAAGGCTCATTGATGAATGTGGGGGACGAAGGCTGGCTCATGTGGTCAAATCCAACATATGAGCTACTGTAGCTCAAAATGCTGAAAAAGTTAATGCTGGTGTCGATAGAAAGGTGTCTGAACACACAGTGCATAGCAGTTTGTTGCGTATGAGGCTGCAGACCATTCAGGGTGCCCATGCTGACCCCTGCCCACTGCTGAAAGCGCCTACAATGGGCAAGTAAGCATAAGAACTGGACCATGGAGCAATAAAAGAAAGTGGCCTGGTCTGATGAATCAAGTTTTCTTTTACATCACCTGGATGAATGGGTGGGTGTGTCGCTTACCTGGAGAACACATGGCACCAGGATGCACTATGGGAAGAATGCAAGCCTGTGGAGGTAGTGGTGTAAGAAATTATAACCCTCTTACAGGGTTATTCTTTTAGGGAATGTATGACGAATAAAGCACAAATACAAGTTTATATAAAACACATATATTGAAATTGAAATAGGTCACTGGTATAGGTTAAAAAAACATATAACAAACACAAACATTTGATAATAATACAGCAAAAAAGGGATACTTAAGCATTAAAATGATCATGGACTTGTGGGATCTGCTGCTAATGTTTTTGGTGCCAGATACCGCAGCACCCCTTCAGAGGTCTAGTGGAGTCCATGCCTTGGTGGTTCATGGTTTTGGCGGCAAAAGGGGACCTATAATAATATAAGCAGGTGGTCCTAATGTTATAGCTGATCAGTGTAGTTTTCTTATGAGCTAATGTTGGCCTATCAATGTATCGTGTAAGTGCAGAAAATTAGCAATTTTGTATCTAGTGTAGTCTTATTAACCATGCCTTGAAACAGACAGCTTGGAGTTTTATAGGCATGTGCATATTTATAAGAAAACTATTAATGATCGCACAAATATTAAACAACTGGTATCCGGGTGTCCAGCGTAATCTGAGTGAAAGTGTATTTTTCAAATGGTTGTGACAGAGCAGCAGCAGCAGTAGGGAACTGGGCAGGCGCAGGCAGGCACATAGAGCGACAAAAAAATTAGACAAGTTTTATAAATTGACTTCTCAGAGTAAGGAATCTGATGAAGCGGTGGCAGCAACAGTAGGGCACTGGGTGGCCATGGAATACAGACACATTCAGCTACATGAACTGTTAAATGACCTCTAATTTCATTAATGCCTATTCCCCTCTGCCCAATGGGCTGCTCAGAGGACAGGGAGTGAACTACCTGCTGCTGCTCTAGCTTTGGCCTCCCTAACCAACTATGAATGCTTAACTTCTCAAATTTATTATTATTATTTATTGTTTTATATAGCGCCATCAAATTCCCAAGCGCTGTACAATGGGTAGACAGGACATAACAAGTAGTATGTAACATAACAGAAACAACAGGTGAGGAGGGCCCTGCTCAAACAAGCTTACAGTCTAGAGGGATTTAGGGTGTATTACACAATAGGTAAAAGTCCCGTTGTGAGGGATAGACCAGCCACACTAGTAAAAGTATTGTAGGAGAGGGACTAGGAAAGGTGAGCTAAAGGGATGGCTTCTCTGGGGCACACGGAGGAATTTGATCTGGCTAATCCATCTTCATGGGACTCAAATGCTGACAGGTTAGTGTTTTTCCTGGAGGCTAATATGGTGGTTGATGCTATTCAGAAAAGAGCTGTGTTACTGAGTGTTATTTGATCTAAGACTTTTGATACTGTCCGCTCATTGATAATTCCTGCTACACCAAAAGACTGCTCATTTGAAGAAATACTGGCACTATTAAAAAATCATTTTGCACCCACCTCATCTGAAACAGTGAGGCGTTTCCATTTCAACAGAAGAAGTCAGCAACCAGGGGAAAGTATTGCAGCATACATTGCAGAACTGCGCAGGCTGTCTGAAAATTGCAATTTTGGTCTCAGTTTAGAATCCTTGCTTAGGGACAGGCTGGTGTGTGGAGTGCATGATGAAGCATTACAGAGGAGACTTCTTGCAAGACAAAACTTAATTTTTATTACTGCACAAGAAGAAGCACTTGCATATGAGGCTGCATATTTACACTCCAAAGAGATACAATGCTCCAGCAAAGATAACCCACCTGAATTAAATCTAGTGAGGAAAATGGATGTTAAATGAAAGGATTTTTCACCACACACTAATGTCACAGCTCCATTTAAAAAGACTTGTTATAGTTGCGGCGGAAAACACAGACGTAATACATGTAATTTCCTAAATGCAGTTTGCCACATATGTAAAAGTTTGCCAAAGTAAAGCCAGTGGAACACAAAACCAATATAATGCAAGAAAAAATGCAAGTACAATGCCAACCGCAGCACACTCTGTTAATATTCCACATGCTGTTTGGGGTAGTGAAATGACTACAGGTGTTTACTCAAATGACTATGTAAATAAAGTGGAAAATTTGCTATCAGGGCTTAAGATTTACACTGAGATTGTGCTCCAAGATGTTCCTTGCAAAATGGAAGTAGATTCCGGGTGCGCATATTCTTTGATTTCAGAAGAGACATTTGCCTTGTTATGGTCTCATTATGGCCCTTCAATAGTACCTTGTGATATTCATCTGGTAGATTACAACAGGCAAGTTGTGGCTGTCAAAGGTGCTTGCTTTATACCAGTCAAATATGGTAAATTCAGAGGACACTTACGTTTAATAATTATTAAGGGACAAAGAGCAAGCTTGCTGGGTAGAGAGTTGTTTGAACCCCTAGGAATCACATTAACTGGAGTTCATAATGTATCCACAAATACACTACAGAATGTGGTTGATGACTTTAGTGCAGTTTTCAAGGAAGGTCTTGGCATGTATAAAGGTCCTCCTGTTTCTTTTGTATTAGATCCTACAGTACCTCCAGTTCGTATGAAGCCTCGCAAAGTTCCATTAGCTCTCAGACCCAAAATAGGTGCTGAGATTACACGTCTTGTAGAACAAGGTATTCTTAAACCTGTGACACATCCTAAGTGGGATGAAACCAAATGGTGATGTCAGAATCTGTGCAGATTACAAATGTACAACCAACAAAGCATTGCAAGAGCATCCTATCAAATTCCAGCTGTTAATCAAATCCTTACTACTTTGGCAAAAGGGAAGGTATTTGCCAAATTAGATATGGCTCAAGCCTACCAGCAGTTACCTGTGGATGATGAAGCTGTCATTACATACAAAGGAGCTTTGCGAGCAAAACGTTTGCAGTTTGGAGTTTCCATTGCTCCTGACATGTTTCAGAAACTAATGGAGGACCTCTCATCTGGACTTCCGGGTGTAATTCCTTATTTTGATGACCCTCTTATTGGAGCAGATTGTCTACAGTCATTGGCTGCACAGCTACAACTTGTTTTTAAACGTTTCCTTGACACTGGTCTAAAATTTAAAAAAGAAAAGTGTGTTTTTGGTGTAAGCAGTGTGGATTTCCTTGGTTACAGAATTGATGCACATGGCATTCATCCAACTGATTCTAATTTTGAAGCTATCCATAGAGCTCCAGTTCCAACCAACAAACAAGAACTGCAAGCATTTCTAGGGTTGCTTAATTTTTACCATTCTTTCCTGCCTGACAAAGCCACTGTTGCTGAACCTCTGCATCGTCTACTGGATAAAGACGCTCCATGGAGGTGGACTGACGTTCATACTAAAGCGTTCAGTGCTGCAAAGAAGCTGTTGTTTTCTGACACTGTACACTATGATTTAGAGAAACCACTCAACCTTACCTGCGATGCGTCTCCTTACGGCATTGGAGCTGTTTTGAGTCACACTTTGAGAAATGGGTGTTGATGCTCCTATTGCATTTTATTCACGGACCTTATCTACAACAGAGAGGAATTATGCCCAAATTGACAAGGAGGCGTTAGCTATTGTGTCCGGGGTAAAAAAGTTTCATGACTATTTGTATGGGCGGAGGTTTACTATTGTAACAGATCATAAACCTTTACTGGGTCTGTTCACCAGCAATACTCCGACTCCTCAAATTATTTCCCCACGCATGCTCAGGTGGTCGCTTATGTTGAATGCTTATGATTGTGAGTTCAAGTATCGTCCTGGTAAGGATATCACACATGCTGATGGGTTAAGTCAGTTACCTTTGCCTTCTCCTGATTTCCTTATTCCTCCTATGTCCGAGGTTCTCATGCTGGAATCTGTTCCAAACCCTCCTTTACATGCAAATGATATTGCTCATATGCAGGGCCGGCCCAAGGCAAAATGCTGCCTGGGGCGAATTTTAAAATGCCGCCCCCCCCTTCCTCATCTACCCTTCCTCATCTACCCTTCCTCTCACTCCGTCCCTGCAACCCCCCCCATTATCTACCTTTCCTCTCCCTCCGTCCCTGCCGCCCCCCTTGTACTTACCTTTCAGCAGTCCTGCGGCGAGTCTCCCTGTTCGGTCTCGGTGCCGGCTTGTAATGCTGAGCACCGGAAATGAGCGCCGGCACTCAGCATTACAAGCCGGCACCGAGACCGAACAGGGAGACTCGCCGCAGAGGAGAGAGGGGCGCCGAGCGGGTACCGACAGCTTGTCTTTCGCTTTAAAAAAAAAAAAAAAAAAAAGGGGCTTCAAAAGTGCCGCCCCTTCAAAAGTGCCGCCTGGAGCGGTTGCCCCACTCGGCCCTGCTCGTATGTCGGCCAAGGATCCATTGCTCTCCCGTGTGCTCAACTGGGTTTGGAGGGGGTGGCCAAAAGCAAAAGCTGAAGACAAGTTCAAGCCGTTTGTAGTGCACCAACATGAACTATCTGCCTATAAAGGTTGTCTTTTATGGGGGAACAGAGTGGTAATTCCAAATGCAAGACAAGCTAAAGTGTTACATGCCCTCCATGAGGGACATCCTGGAATAGTTCGTATGAAAGCTTTAGTCTAAAATGGATGAAGTTATTGAGAAGTGGGTAAAGAACTGTGTACCATGTCAATCCACACGTCAAGCTCCACCTAAAGCCCCGGTACACCCATGTTGACTCCTTTTCGAAATGGTTAGAAGTTGTTCTAGTTACATCTGCTACCTCGGTCACTGTCATAAAGATTCTAAGGAGTCTGTTTGCTACACATGGGTTGCCGGATACAATTGTGTCTGATAATGGCAATTTACCTCATCAGAATTCAAAATCTTTATGGAAAGTAATCTTATTCGACATGTCACAATTGCACCATTTCATCCATCCTCAAATGGTCAAGCTGAGCGTATGGTTCAGACCACAAAAGACTCACTCAAGAGAATTATTGAGGGAGACTGGAATCGTAGGCTTGCAAATTTCCTTCTACAACAACATGTGACACCATGCTCAAGCACCGGTAGGAGTCCAGCAGAGCTCCTCATGGACCGCCGTCTAAAAACTTGTCTGGATCGTTTACATCCTGATTTGACGTCTGAGCTGCAAGAGAAGCAAGAATTGCAATTCAATAAGCGCTATACTGTTTCTACTGTTAGAGTATTTGTACCTGACAGTGCTGTTTATGTGAGGAACTATGCTTCTGGGCCTAGATGGATACCTGCACAAGTCCACAGGACCTTTGTCATACAAAGTACAGACTGCTGATGGTAGAATATTACGAAGGCACGAAGATCAGATCCGGGAACGAAGTAACGAGATTGTGCCTGCTGCGGGTCCCAGTCATACTGGGTCTCCTGTGATGCCAGATGTTGGTGAACCACTAGATGATACAGGTGTCAGTTCTCCAGGAGTTATTGTTGCAGAGCCAGTTCCTTGTAGTCCACAGGACAGAGCACAGGACAACGGCCAAGCTGATGGTCCAGGCGAACCTGCTCCAACCTTGGGGCGGCCAAGAAGAAATATTCACCCTCCCAATTATCTGAAAGACTTTGAGGTCTAGGGGGAGGAGTGTTATGTATTGGGGTACTATGTAGTCTGTTTTGCCAGTAGATGGCAGCATAATGGAAATGTGCACTTGTTCTGTTGTGTTAGGTCTCTTGTGTATATATCTTAATGTGTTGCATGTGGTTACTGAAGTAAAGAAAAGAAGTTATGTTCCACTGCTTGTCTGTGTTTGTGAGCAACATCTATATAACATTCAAATACACAAAAAGGCCTTTGACAATGTCCCACATAGAAGACTAAATAAACTGCAATATCTGAGTTTAGATCCCAATGTTGTTGAATGGATTAGGGAGTGGCTGAGTGACAGAAAAGAGAGGGCTGAAGTCAATGGCGTATATTCAGAGCAACGTCTTGTTACCAGTGGGGTACCTCAGGGATCTGTACTTGGACCCATTCTCTTTAATATGTGTATTAGTGATATTGCAGAAGGTCTTGATGGAAAGGTATTGACAGGAGTAACCTCGAATCATGGGCTATGTCATACCCAATTAACCCCCCAAATAAAACACAGACACCAATGTGGGATGAAAAGGCCACAGCCGATTTATTATCATTGCCACGCAACTTGTGAACATAAAAAAGGTGCGTTAACACTGCAATGACCCAAAACCAAGTACAACTGAACACCCCTAAGCTTTCCAGGACCAACCGGGGCCCCCGTGCAAAAACACAGGGTAAACTGGACCAACAAACAACACAAAGGCTGGTTTTATTTTTGTACCCTTTGTGACAAAGGCTGTTTTAACATTTCTGCAGTGCTCATGTTTAGCCGTAATTTTCTTCTTTCTCGTTTACTGAACCCACACAAGACTTTTACTTGAAAAAATCTTTTACTCATCTATAAAAGCTAATGAGAAACCCTGCTTAATAGATTCTACTATTTGTCCTGAATTTAGAAATACCCAATGTTTTTATGTTTTTTTTTCCTTTTTTCTACATGTTATGGGGCAAAAAGTACAAGTAACGTTTTGCTATTCCAAAACCATTTTTTCCAAATCTGCTAATTCTTCCCATGTGCTATTTCGGGTATTTTTTAAGCCAGCCAATACAATTTACCCCATCAAACCATATACTTTTGAAGACTATACACCCCAGGGTATTTCAAATGTTAGTATTTTAACTCTTTCCATGCACTAATTCTACCAAATGTATAGCTCCTGGTATATGCCACTGTCACACAACATCCCTATATGTGTTCAGTAACATCTCCTGAGTACAGTGATACCATCCATGCATGGGTTTGCCTGGCTGTTTTGAGGCAAAAGGGACACATTTGAGGCATGCCCATTTTTCAATGTTGAACTTTATTTGGTGATTCACTGCCTATGCCCTATTTGGTACATCTTTGAGTTTGGCCAATTCAATGTGCCCAATAAAACATATATGTTTGAAAACTAGACACCCCAGGGTATTTCAAACACTTTCCATGCACTTATTCTACCACCAGCCTTTGTCAAAGTTAGCAGTAGTATTTTTTGTGTGTATTTTTCCCCACACACGTTTTAAAACTGTCACACAACACCCCAATATGTGTTCAGCAACACCTCCCGAGTACAGTGATACCACTCTTGCATGGGTTTGTCGGTTTGTTTGGGGTCTGAATGGTTCACTGATTACAGGATAAAACTTACCTGAAAAGGTTAGAGGATCTTAATATATATATAGCCTGAAAGAAAGATGTGAAAGTGGGATATGATAGAAACTTTTAAATACTTGAAAGGAATCAACAAGATAAAAGGAATAGTTTATTTTTTAACCCCTTAATGACAAAGCCTGTACATGTACGGGCTTAAAATGCATTGTTTTCAATGGGTTTTGGGACCGTCCATTGTCCTTAAGGGGTTAAAAGGAGAAATACTACCACAACAAGAGGACATAGTCTTAAGCTAGATGGGTTTAAAAGTAACATCAGGAAATATTACCGTATTTGCTCGATTATAAGACGACCCCGATTATAAGACGACCCCCCAAAATCAAAATATTAATTTAGGAAAAAAACAAAAAGCCTGAATATAAGACGACCCTATAGGAAAAAAAGTTTTACCAGTAAATATTAATTCATGTAAATATATTTTTTAAATTTCCTTTTATTTGCCAACCTGCCCCCCCAGTTATGCCACTCTGCCCCCAGAAATGCTTTATACCCCCCCTATTTGCCACTCTGCCCCATGATATGCCTTATACCCCTATATGCCACTCTGGCATATAGGGGGTTAAAAGGCATATCATGGGGCTGAGTGGCATATAGGGGGTTAAAATGCATTTCTGGAGGTATATATGCATATCATGGGGCTGAGTGGCATATAGGGGGTTAAAATGCATTTCTGGAGGTCCAGAAATGCATTTTAACCCCCTATATGCCACTCAGCCCCATGATATGCCTTTTAACCCAGCATGTACTGGCTGCCTTGGCTTGATAGGAGTGTGATTGCTGCTAACAGCAATCACACTCCTATCAAGCCAAGGCAGCCAGTACATGCTGGAACCTGGGGATGATAGTAGTGGGATTACAGCCTCCCTATGCCATGCTACAACCCCCACCCCCCTTACACATCCATGCTATCACACACAAACACACATTCACAAACATTTAAATACTCATTCATTCCATTAATCACACATACTTCACACATTAATCACACATACTTACCCAAAAACCCTCCCCCACCCCCTTACCTGAACTGCAGATCTCTCACTCGAAGACTTCTGCAGGGGACCGGCTGTACCAGCAACTTCTCTGGCCCCGCCCCCAGAGGAGGGAGGGGGAGATAGAATTCTGTGAGGAAGCTACAAGCTTCCTGTCCTCCTGCTTCTAACGGAAGAGACGCTGCTCGCGACCGGTAAGCAGCATGGCCCCAGCCATTTTTTTGGGGTCTGATTAGAAGACGACCCCGATTATAAGACGAGGGGTATTTTTCAGAGCATTTGCTCTGGAAAAAACCTCGTCTTATAATCGAGCAAATACGGTACTTTACTGAAAGGATAGTGGATGCACGGAACAGTCTTCCAGCAGAAGTGGTAGATGTTAATACAGTGAAGGCGTTTAAGCAAGCATGGGATAGGCATAAGGCTAAGCTAGATATAGGATAAGGCCAGGGATTAAGGAAAGTATTCAGATGTTGGGCAGACTGGATGGCCCGAATGGTTCTTATCTCCCGTCTCTTATGATTCTACAACTTCAAGATGACTCCGTTCTCATCTCCCTCTGACAGACGTCCAGTGGGGTATATGCTATCCTTGCTCACAAACAGAGCCTTAGCATGGGCATCTCTCTGGGAACATAATGTGCCTCTTGTGAACAGTTATTTGAATTTTGTGACAGCCTTCAGACAGGTTTTTGATAGACCTAGTCATACCACCTCCTCTAGATGTTTTGCTCAAGGTACACGCTCCCTGTCGGATTACACCATTGAATTCAGGACTCATTGATTCATGGGACTTTATCGATCACATGTTCCGCGGAATGGCATTCCATTATTGACCAACCCTAACCTTCTATATATATAAAAGCCATCGATGGTTGTTCCCTACATTCGGCAACTGTCATGTTAAAGAGACTTAAACCCTACAGGTACTTGATGGTGAATTCAGACATAGAATTTGAAGTACAGTCCATAGTGGGTAAAAAGGGTAAAGTCCACATAATACGAATTAATTGCAATACTTAGGAGACTAACCTAGTTAAATGTCAAAGTCCATGTCGAGGGTCAAAATATAGATAAGTTGCAGTGTAGTTACCCATGTTTTTATTAGCTATATGTAACAGTATAATAATGAAATACAAAGAAAGACAATTCGAAGGACATAATGAAACATTAATACAAAAATAATAATAAAACCAATTAAAAGACCAAATTAGGATATTACAAAAAATGCATAAAATCAGTACAATTAAGATGTTAAGACACATATTAAGGCACCAATGTCTCTTTGCTTTCATTGGGCTTATGCCTTTACAGTCCTTTAAAAGGTGTACATACGTGTTTCTTAACCCCAGGGGTTTTTGGTACCTCAAGTCCTGGAGCAATTTTGCCATTTTTGCGGTATGTTGGTTCAGTGATTATTCCCCTTTCCTGCACTTAGTGTACCCATGTAAACTATAAATTGTGTTTTCTAGAAGAGAGAGGGCTTTCTTTGATACTATAGTTAGATAATTAGTTGAAAATTTAGGAAGAGAAATTTAGTAAAAACTAGTGAAATTTAAAAAAAAAATATTTTTATATATATTTTCCCCTCTGAATCCTCACAAAATTAGGTAAAGTGAAGGAAAATGCCCTCCAAATTTATCAATTCAGGTGTCCTGATTTCAGAAAAACCTAATTTATATAGAATTTCCATACTTTTTCAGCACTTATAGGGAACATATTATAAGGTGTACATTATTCTTTACAAAGCTGTAGAATTTTTACATGAGTTATGATGGGATTGCAATTCTAATTTTAAACAAATAAACCAAAAATATCCACACAAGTATATAATTATGTAAAGCAGACAACCCAGACTATCGTATGAGGGGTATTTGGGCACTCTTCATGCAGCTATATGGCAGCAAATCACTGTGAAACCTGGCAGCAGAAATTATTTCCTGTACTTTTTTCCCACCAACACTTCTGTGTTGCTTAGATTATTTTGCACAGGTTATATGTTACGGCAGAGAACCCCGGCCAAAATTGTTTAGCTGCATCTCCTTTTTTTTTTTAATCAAGAGATAAAGTGGCCAATTTTTCTAATATTTCTTATACCAGATCAAATCATGAATTACATTTAGATGTTTCCATACAGCACCCCCTGAGACACCACAGACCTGAACTGGGTAAATTACTTTATCTATCACAGTGTTTGGTTTGGTTGACCATAATTTTGTAATCAGCATTCAACAGTGTTATAGGTCTCCAGTTTTCTAATTTTGACCTATCACCATTCTAAAACAATAAAGTAATGGAGGTAATTCTTGGGCATTGAAAACTATAAAAATATAAAAAAATATTAAATAATATTCAATGGGGATTTTATCTGCCCTTGGGGACTTACCAGCAGAGAAACTTATAATCTTATTGTAAACCATTAGTTATGTTAGTGTTTCTTTAAAAAAAGGAATCTTCTATAACTTTTTTGCATCAAAAAGGTTTTAGCAAAATTCTTTTGACACTTTTAAAACGCTTGCAATGGAAGAATGTCTTTCCATTTCTAAAATTAGACCTCTCTTTTGAGATATTTGCTTAAAACAAGTAACAGGTGCACATCTCCCCTTCTTCAAAGTACTTTACCCAGGCATTAACTATTTTAAGAGCATATATTTTTCCCAAATGGGCATACTTATTCTGCATTATACCTTTAGCAGTCCCAATCACTTGGTTAAACATGGTCCAAACCTTGTTTGCAAATTTTGTATGGAAAGGTAAGATGCCGAGAATTAAAATAGCTGTAATGTCTAATAGAGTAGAAAAGGGAGGTTTGGGTCTACCTATCATAAAAAATCAATTTGACGTTGAAGTGATGTTTCACATTGCAATGATGCAAATAGAAGACATGAGGAAAGAAGGATGGTACACACTAGAGAGTACGGCCTCTGGGATTGAAGGCAAAAAACTCCCCAAAAAAACTGTTTGTGGCTTTTTCCAATTTTGCAACAAACTAGGGGAAAAAAATCCTTCTTGACCCCAGAAAGGCAGTCAGATCACTCCTTGAATCAAGAAGCTGTTTCCCCATAATTTAAAAATTATATCCCTGAACATTATGTTTTTTTAAACGTATGTACAGACTCTGATAAAACTACCTCTGGAGGCAGAGAATTCCATATCCTTATTGTCCTTACTGTAAAAAACCGCATCCTTTGCCTTAGACTAAATCCCCTTTCTTCCTGGTCTAAATGCGTGACCACGTGTCCTATGCATAGTCCTGTTTACGAATAGGTTTCCAGTAGGGCTGCAACAACTAATCGATAAAATCGATAATAATCGATAATGAAAATCGTTGCCAATGAATTTCATTATCGATTAGTTGAATCGTTTTTTATCGATTATAAAATTAGTTTTTTCAGAGCAAATGCTCTGAAAAATACCCTCGTTTTATAATCCGTTTCAGTGTGACTCACAGCAGCAGTTCCTACTTACAGTTCCTCCCTGCAGTCACTCACTGATGATTGGCCCCGCCCATTTCCTTCTTCCAGTCCCTCCCTGTAGTCAGGGGCAGTTTGGCCCCGCCCCCTTTCTTACAGCATCCACGTGACTGTGAAACTCATCTAACTGAGTATAAAATTAATATTTGGGCTGCTGAAAGTTAGGGGAGGTGGGGATTAATTTAGGGGCAGTTATGGTTAATGGGGTGTTTAGGGTTCATTTAGGGGCAGCTGTGGTTAATGGGGTGTTGAGGGTTCATTTAGGGGCAGTTGTGGTTGATGGGGTGTTTAGGGTTAATTTAGGGGCAGTTGTGGTGTTAATGGGGTGTTTAGGGTTAATTTATGGGGCAGTTGTGTTAATTCAGTGTTTAGGGTTAATTTAGAGGCAGTTGTGGTTGATGGGGCCTTTAGGGTTAATTTAGGGGCAGTTGTGGTTGGTGGGGTCTTTAGGGTTAATTTATTGCTGAGGCCTGAGGGTTAATTTAATTAATTTATTAAAGTTAACTTAAGGTGCAGTTAGAGGTAAAGGGGAATCTAAATCCTGGGGGCAGTGAATATTAATCCTGTATTTATTTATAAAAGTATTGTGTCAGTGTGATATGCATATCTGGGGGGCTCAGTGGCATATCAGGGGGTATAAGGCATATAGGGTATATAAGGCATTTCTGGGGAGGACGGAGTGACATATCTGGGGGTGTAATGCATACTGGGGTATAAGGCATACCAGTGGGTATGAGGCATATGTGGGGAGGACGGAGTGACATATCTGGGGAGGACGGAGTGTATGTCACTATCTGGGGGTATAATGCATACTGGGGTATAAGGCATATCAGGAGGTATAAAACATATAGGGGATATAAGGCATTTGGGGTGAGGGCGGAGTGGCATATCTGGGAGTATAAGGCATATGTGGGGAGGGCAGTGTGGCATGTCTGGGAGGCAGTGTGGCAAGCCTGGGCTCAAATGTGTATAACTGGGGGGGGGGGTGGAGGTTGGGAAATAAAAACAAGAAATATATATAAAAAAAATATTCTGCTGTTTGTTTTTAACATCCTGTTTGTTTATTAAATTATTTTAAATAAATTAAATATTTACATTCAATTTTGTTCTGATTAATCAATTAATCGAAAAAATAATCTGCCAACTAATCGATTATGCAAATAATCTTTAGTTGCAGCCCTAGTTTCCAGACAATGGTTTGTATTAGCCCCGAATATATTTATATAATGCTATCATATGCCCTCTGGGGCGCCGTTGCTCTAAACTAAACAGATTTAAATTAGTTAACCTTCCTTCATAACGAAAGTAAAATACAAACTACCCTAGTTATCCAATGATTAATTGCAGCAAAAATTTTAATTGCAAGAAATTGGAAGAATTACCAAAATTTCTCTGAATCACATCTTAAACAACAATTACTGTGACAGAATGACCTGTCATACAAGGCACCAAGGTAGTCAGAGATGGCTCCAGCCTGGCTGCCAAACAGGCAGGAACTCCATTGTGTAAACTAATCCCATTAACAGGATTGCTGCCAGGGGGATATTCAGTAGCTAAAGGGAATTAAAGGTTGGGTTGTCTACATGTACCTGTTTATCAATGTTGATTTATGTTAATGAAGTTCTGTGGCTATATGAGTCTATGTTTTACAACAATAAACCCAAGGTAGTTGTGTGTCTACTTATTGGGTACACATAGCAGGGTTCCAAGGTGCGCATGCTGGCTGGTGCTGGAAGTGATTCCAGGGACAATGGGAGGATACATGTGGGTGATCTCTGGGAGTTACTACAGCTCTCTTGGGGAACCTGTTACATTTACTATATCAGATGCAAATGGAAAGAGGCATTAGAAGACCTAAGATGTCAATACGTGCTATACAAAACTGGGATAGGTGGATTGGAATACTACAAAATTGGGAGGAAATATAAAATTAAGAAATCCAGATGACTTTGCATTGTTTGTATGGAAATAGTTTGACGGGCGTGGGACTCCCAGTGGGCTGCATGTGTTTTTCTATTGTGATGTTTTATATTTTATATTATTGATTGATACTCCTCAACTCTGAAAGAAGAGATGCTGAATAAATACCGTATTTGCTCGATTATAAGACGAGGTTTTTTTCAGAGCAAATGCTCTGAAAAATACCCCTCGTCTTATAATCGGGGTCGTCTTCAAATCAGACCTCAAATAGAGGTCTGATTAGGAGACTAAGATCCAGATCCCCCGCACCGCTGCAGGGGACCTGGATCCTCCTGTCGTCGCCCCCCCCCACACACACACACACTTACCGGTGCTTCCGGAGGTGAAGTTGGCAGCGGGGGTTTGTATGCGTCCGTCGCAAATACCTTCCCCGACTGTCAGAGATCAG
Source organism: Spea bombifrons (assembly GCF_027358695.1). Taxonomy (NCBI): domain Eukaryota; kingdom Metazoa; phylum Chordata; class Amphibia; order Anura; family Pelobatidae; genus Spea; species Spea bombifrons. Next base: position 18,963,229 of record NC_071096.1, on the reverse strand, counting down.
AGTTCCAGAGTTCCTGATCTCTGACAGCCGGGGAAGGTATTTGCGACGGACGCATACAAACCCCCGCTGCCAACTCCACCTCCTTCCGGCTGCCGCGGAATGAGACGTCAACCCGCTGCCCCGGCAATACAGCAGGAAATTGGAAGCACCGGTAAGTAAGTAAGTAAGTAAGAGTGTGTGTGTGTGTGTGTGTGTGTGTGTGTGTGTGTGTGTGTGTGTGTGTAGGGCATTTCTGGAATGCCTTACACCCCTATATGCCACTCTGGCACTTAGGGGGTTAAAAGGCATATTATGGGGCAGAGTGGCATATAGGGAGGTATAAGGCATTTCAGGAGGCAGAGTGGCGTTAAGGGGGCATTTAATAGTGCACTCTGCCTCCTGAAATGCCTTATACCTCCCTATATGCCACTCTGCCCCATAATATGCCTTTTAACCCCCTAAATGCCAGAGTGGCATATAGGGGTATAAGGCATTTCTGGAGGCAGAGTGCTCTATATAATGCCTTTTAACTCCCTTAATGCCACTCTGCCTCCTGGAATGCCTTATACCTCCCTATATGCCACTCTGCCCCATAATATGCATTTTAACCCCCTAAATGCCAGAATGGGATATAGGGGTATAAGGCATTTCTGGAGGCAGAGTGGCACATAGGGGGTCAAAAGGCATACCATGGGGCACAGTGGCATATAGAGGGTTAAAAGGCATATCATGGGCCACAGTGCCATATTGGTGTGGCAAGCCTGGGGGCAGATGTGCGTAACTGGGGGACAGGTTGGAAAATACAAGAAATAAAAACAAAAAAAAAATATTTTTCTCAATCATAGCTTTTATTAAAAAAAATAGTTTACATGAATTAACATTTACTGGTAAAACTTTTTTCCTTTAGGGTCGTCTTATATTCAGGCTTTTTCTTTTTTTCCTAAGTTAATATTCAGATTTTGGGGGGTCGTCTTATAATCAGGGTCGTCTTATAATCGAGCAAATACGGTAAGTATTGGTCGATATTATTTGTTTCCTTTTTTCTTTTCTGTTTAAAGAAAAACTAAATAAAAAAAGAAAAAATATATATGCTGGCACACACATTTATATCCCTTCTCTTTAGTTCTCTTACCCCTACCAATGTTCTCTTGGCCTTAAGAAACACTTCAATTTGCTACACATACCCCAATGTACCCCTTCACCTGGGTGATTTACCCAAGAAACAGTAGGCATGTCTTTACGCAATCTCACCCTATTACCTTTTCTGCATGTTTTCATGTATCCAATTTATAATCTATATCTCAAATATAACAAGCATTTTGTGAACCCATGTGATATTTGCTATATTTTATCTTAATTTACATCTACCTACCTATCTAGAGATATCCTCTAGATTGTAAGCTCGCTTGAGCAGGGCCCTCCTCACCTGTTGTCTCTGTAAATCAAATTGTTATGTTACATACTACTTGTTCTGTCCTGTCCACCCATTGTACAGCGCTACGGAATTTGATGGTGCTATATAAAAAGAGCAAGTAATAAGAGTATCTATCTAATGTGTGTGTGACAAAGGGGGAAAAATGAAGTTAACAGCCACAGTACCAGCACAATAACCCATTATTTATATAAATCTCAAGATGATGTCATACAGAAACACAATTAATAATTTTTTTTGTAATGTAATGTATATGTATACACATTAACATTTATTAATCATCTTTATGTATGCATGTGAATGCTTCCAGCAACACTTCAAGTTCAAAAATACAGTGAAGGATATATATTGATGTTCACTGAATGTGTAAAATAAAGATATTGTTTCTTGTTCTACGTGTAGATCTAAAAAAAAACTAATTTGTTTACCTTTTAAATCTCCTTTAACCCCTTAACGACAATTGCCGGTCCTGGCACGACACGGAAAAGCATGTGCTTTACGACAATTGACGTGCCAGGACCGGCACGTATTTAAACGGGTGCAGAAAGCGATCTGTTTTCGCTTTCTGCACCCAAAAAACGTTGCAACGCCGCGATCGGAACGAAGGGGCCATCTCCGGCCCCTCCACGGGGCGTCAACATCCGCCATACTTTGTATTGCGGCGGACGCCCGTTTTAAAAGCGTTTAGGAGGCGATCGACGATCGCCTCCTAAACTTAAATGGTGTCGCTGGAATGCCTCGATCAGGAGGCATCCAGCGACACCAAACACTAACCTTTCGATGGGCTGTGACCGCTCCGGAGAGCGGTCACAGCCGCAGCTGCCGATGATCTTCGCCATCAAGCAAGATGGCCGCTGCCCTGTAACAGAAAACAAATTTTAAAAGTTCGCTAGATGGTCCAGACCATCTAGAGAACTTTGGCTCCACTTGCAGGTTGAATACAGGTACTGCATTCACCATGCAAGTCAATGGAGCCCAGCTTTCTAATCACAGTGTGATTAGTAAAAATAAATTAAAAAATAAAATAAAATTAATAATAATTAGAACCTCCAAGATGAAAAAAAAATGTTAAAATTTTTTTTTAAAAAAAGACAAAAAAAATATATATATATAAAAAATATATTTTTGTGAGCAAGTCCTAAAATTAGCATATTAGCTTAAAACAATTCTCGCATGGAAAGAGTTAAAATACTGGCATATTAAATGCCCGTGGGGTGTCTACTTTTAAAAAAGGTATGATTTGATGGGGTAAATTGAATTGGCCAGGTTCAACAACGTCCCAATTAACACCGGGGGAAGGATGGCCACACACCTAATTTCCAATTAGAAAAAATGCACACGTACCAAATGTGGCCTTTTAGTTTCCACAAAAATGACACACCCATGCATGTGGGGTATCACTGCACTCAGGAGATGTTGCTGAACACATTATGGGGTGTCGTGTGACAGCGGCATATACCAGGAGCTGTAAATTCATACATAAAGTAGGTGTGTGTGGGAAAAATACACACACAAAAATACTACTGCAAACTTTGAAAAAATGCTGGTGGTAAAATGTGTGCATGCAAAGAGTTAAAATACCAGCATTTAAAATACCCTGTGGTGTCTAGTTTTGAAAAATATATGGTTTTGTTGGGCACACTGAAATGGCCCGGCTCAAAGATGTACCAAATAGGGCATGGGCAGTGGATCCCCAAATGCCAAAGTTCAACATTGAAAAATGCACATGCCCCAAATGTGGCCCTTTTGCCCCCAAACGGCCAGGCAAAATCATTCATGTGAGGTATCGCTGTACTCAGGAGATGTTGCTGAACACATATTGGGGTGTTTTGTGATAGTGACATATACGAGAACTTTTTAATTCATACCTGAAGTAAAATGTGTGTGGAAAACCAAATGCAAAAAAATGACTACCACAAAGTTTGACAAAGACTGGTGGTAGATATGGTGCATGGAAAGAGTTAAAATACTAGCATTTGGAATACCCTGGGCTGTCTAGTTTTCAAAAATATATGATTTGATGGGGTAAATTGCATTGGCCGGGTTCAAAGATACCCGAAATGGCACATGGGGGGAAGAATTACCAGATTTGGAAAAAATGGCTTTGAAATAGCAAAACGCTACCTGTACTTATTGCCCCATAATGGGTAGAAAAAAGCAAAATAACATAAAAACATTGGGTATTTCTAAACTCAGGACAAATAGTAGAATCTATTAAGCAGGTTTTTTCATTACCTTTTATAGATGAGGAAAAGATTTTTCAAATAAAAGTTAGAAACAGTCATTTTTTTCGAGATTTTTCACCATATTTTATACTTTTTTTAGTAGTAAATAATATGATACAATCAAAACAATGTCATCTAAAGAAAGCCCTTCTTGTCCTGAAAAAAACAATATCTAATGTGTGTGGGTTCAGTAATCAGTTTATTGGCATTGCTTACACCAGCATCTTTTAACTTAAAACGAGTTTGCAAACACATCTTAAGAGCTTTAAAAACTTGCTTGCTCCATTTTATTTTCTTGCCAGTGTCAATAAAAAAAATTCTTAATCTTGGACTTCATGGTTTGTCACCAGTTCAAGTTCTGACTTGGGTCTTTCTGGCACCACCATCACCCATAAAAGTCCTTAAAATTATTTCTCATTCCTTCTGCCTTCAGCAAAGGTAGTTTTTAAAAGCCTATGGTCTGAGAATACATTATCTTGAAGATAAAAAACAGAAAAGGTGAGCATAAAAGCAATGCAGGAGCTGACATTAGAATTAGAAGGTTTTAGCTGCCTCCATGCATCTTTTAATTTAAAAACAATTACAGTTTTAAGCTCAACATTATATATAATAACATTAAACTACCCAATCACAGTAACCAGCAGCTAAATGGTGGGTACATTTTTGTACATTTTGTTTTTTGCACATTGATATGGCAAAACCTTGATTACAACAAAAATAATATTGTAAAAGGTACATATGTATTCCATGGATCAAACAAACATTCACTGCCTGCAAAGAAATGTTAGAGTAATGATAGCTGTTGATTCCCCCCTTAACCCCCCCAACAAAAGAATCAAAATTAAACAAATACAAATAAAATTAGTCAATAGTCAATCATTTGTGCGTCATCATCAGTACAGCCCCCCTTCAAATTGTTGATCAGATCAAAGACATATTGGAAATCATCCTCCCAGGTATTCACAGTACTAAGACGTGTATTGGAATGTTTAAGTTAAGTTTTAATGGCGGTGTCCAAATAATTTATATATCGCTTCCATATTTTAATTATTCCATTGAATGCATAGGAACAATATTATATGGTGAAAGTAGAATAGAGAGTGTATGACCCTCTATATTGATACTGAATATAGATCCAGAATCGTAAGGGTTAAATACCTGATAAATAAGGTAGCATATGTGACAGAGACCCATGCTCAGACTGATTAGTTCCACCACAGATATCGTCCTTGCCACTGACAGTTCACTTCCGCAAGGGATTAACCCTTTGTAATTACCCAAGCACTAGTCGATACTTAGTGTAGGTTGTAAACAGAACTAGGTTTATTGAAAACAACACTGATATTTTCACACACATAATCAAATAAGGAGTATAATCCCATCAACTACCAGAAAGCCTGGTACCTCCATACAGTTCTATGGCCAGCAATGCCCACCTAGTAAAGAGTCACTATTCCGGGATAATCCCAAGGGAGCAGCGGTAATGCCGGGTTAACAATGGAGAGGCCAGGGTTCAAAGATGTTATGTTCCAAATCATCGGTACCCTAAGTGACAGCGTTGGGAACGTCCCTGGGCATAGTCTGCAAAGTAGTCGGGCCAGAATTCCAGAGCTGTGGCTGGGTAAGCCCCAGTTCTAAGGATGAGCAATAAAACCAGATTTCCCAAATGAGCTCCCTCTCAGTAACCACCTCCAATTGTGACCAACCACGAGCACAGTATAACCCCCGAAAGAGCCACATAAATCTGTATTCTATTTATTTTTTTATTAAAATGTTTTTCTTTAACCATATATGGAGTGTTTATATAGTTACATAGTAAATAAGGTTGAAAAAAAAACCTAAGTCCATCAAGTTCAACCCTTCTACCTAACCTTCCTATTCTTGATCCAAAAGAAGGCAAAAAAAAACCCTAATTAAGCTACTTCGAATTCTGCCATCAGGGGAAAAAAATTCCTTCTTGACTCCAAGAGGCAATCGGATTTCTCCTTGGATCAAGAAGCTCTAATACGACATCTAAGTGTCATGAAAGGCTCTTACTTGGGCTCATTTAGCACTTAGTGCTTTACCTCCTGTAAGTAGGCTATAATTAAGATCTCGATTCTCATGTATAATAAACAAGTCGCACTAGGTTTATTTTTTTGTTTTTTTTCCCCCTATAGAATTGTGGAAGCTACTATTTACGTCTAAAGAAAAGTGTGCAGATTTCTACTAGTTTTACCATTTAAATACTTTTTCACTGCGGTGATAAACCGTAACCAGTATTGGGTTTATTTACTATTTATATTTATTTGGTTTTATATGTTTGGTATATGTGCAATGCTCACCTGCTTTATATGTGTTGCTGTATAACTTGCTTTTCGGGTGTTTATAAGGGAAGCACCTTGAGTGTGGTATAGAGCATCTTTTTTGTGCATTAGGGCTTATACTTGTATTTATTATGGTTTCTTTTTTTCTGTTGAGTTGAATTGGTGAGCCAGCACAGCAGAAGCATCCAGAGGCTGCATCACCACCTCAGGCTTCTTTGGGTCAGCTGTAGAGGAGGTTTGACTTGGCATGGATCTAGCTTCCTAGGCAGTTCAGCAGCCATATCTGCTCAGGAACACAGAGGACTTGTCAGGGACTGGATCCATACAGACGACAGAGCGCCCAAAGATGGTGTTCAGGAGATAACGCGCAGTAGCAGAGTTGGACAGACCCTGGAGAGTGCACCCTGGAGAGTGCACCTAGGGTTGTGTGGCCACATACCAGGGCCCTGACATAGCAGCAGATGTTGTCCAGAACAAAACAAAGTGATATCCTGCCGGCATCCTGGAGCAGGCATGAGACATAGCTCTACAGACAAATGCGCAGGATGCTGCAGGCTGGGAGTAACCAGAGTAACAGCAGAAACATAGCAATCAAGGCGGACAAAGCGAGCAAGGGGAACAGAGCAAAGAGCAGGGAGACTGAGCAAGAAACATAGCCAGACAAGACATACGTGGTACAGGACACAAGGCAAGGAACACAGGGAATGGAGTGAGGAGCCAAGACCCCAGTTAAGATAGGATATCTTAACTGGAACATGGGGAGAGGAGAGAGGAACCAAGATCCTCAGATGATTCAGGGAAAAGAGGGCAAATGTACATAAAATATAGACACACAAAGATACATAAAGCTAGCCTAGGACTATATAACAATTGGACATTTAGTCACATCTTATGGCCATAGTATGCTTAGCCCACCACTATGCCAAAGTACTCCAATATTCGGTAGGTTCTAGCACTAAACCCTGCCTACTGAATCACTAATAAACTGAAGCTAACTATTAAATCTAAACACATAACCGAGACAAAAATAACAAACGGGTGCCCCACATCTTATAAAGGAAACAGAAGCTGAAGCTAAGAGCAGGACTGAAACAAAGGATCAGAAGTAAATTTACCATTTAGAAAGAGCTTAACTTTTAATGAAACAAACGAAAACAAAGCAAAGAGCTCTGAACTTTCATTTTGAAGTGTTTCGGTTCTTTCACTCTCACTCATGCTGTCTCACACTTTCATTCACTCTCTCTGAAGCTCTCCCTGAATGCCTCCCTACCTTCTTCTCCCACCGCTTCCTTGCCCGTCTCCTTGCCGTGGAGCTTGCTTCTTCTTGTTGGTCTGTCTTCTTTTTTCGTCTGCTTCTCCATGAACATGGCCTCCAAGTGAACTTCCGCAAAAGGAGGGCGCCTTCAATATACTGTATGTTCCTGAGCTTTCCCTTACAGACATCACTCCTGACGTACCTTCCCTCACAGGCATCACTCCTGACGTACCTTCCCCTAGCACAGGGTCGTCCAACATGCGGCCCGCGGGCCAAATGGGGCCCACGAGACCACGAGGTGCGGCCCGCGTAAGATCGGCAGCCAGGGCAACCGATCTTACGGGGGCCGCACCTTGAGCCCTGCTACAACGAGAGCCCTGCTACTTACCTGTGGGAGGGTCTTTTGTACTGCACAGAGGAAGCGGAACCCAACATCACATGACTCTGCTCCAGTCCTGCTTCCTCTGTTCAGTACCAGAGAACACAGAGGGAGACCACGCCCCCTGCTGAAGTCTGTGAGAGGCATCGAGGAGCTGCAGTGCAGGTAAGGGGGTGGGGAGGGTGTTTGAATGAGTATGTGTGATTGAGGGAATGAATCTGTGAATGAATGAGTATATGAATGAAGGAGTGTGTGTGTGATAGCTGGATGTGTAAGTGCTGGAACCTAGGCATGATGGGACTGTGATTGCTGTTAGCAATCACACTCCTATCATGCCAAGTCAGCCAGCACATGATGAAACATGGCTAGCTGCCCCCCTTGTGTACTGATGCTGCCAGCAGTATGGGGTCTGCACATCACTTACAGCCACCCTGTACCAGCATGTACTGGCTGACTTGGGATGATAGGAGTGTGATTGCTAACAGCAATCACAGTCCCATCATGCCTAGGTTCTAGCATTTACTGGTTGGATGTGTAAGTGCTGGAACCTAGGCATGATGGGACTGTGATTGCTGTTAGCAATCACACTCTTATCATGCCAAGTCAGTCAGTACATGCTGAAACCTAGCTAGCTGCCCCCCTTGTGTATTGATGCTGCCAGCAGTATGGGGTCTGCACATCACTTACAGCCACCCTGTACCAGCATGTACTGGCTGACTTGGCATGATAGGAGTGTGATTGCTAACAGCAATCACAGCAAACACAGTCCCATCATGCCCAGGTACCAGCATTTACTTGTTGCCTGGGTATGGTAGGAGTGTGATTGCCGTTAGCAATCGCACTCCTGTCATGCCAAGTCATGTTGCTAATTTTTTTTGTCCAATTGTGGTGCGTTACCTACTTTTATTAAAAATGTGAGTTTTTCTTATTATTTTTAAAGGTGGGGGGTCATTTTCGGTTTTGGCTAAGTGAACCGTGAATGTTTTGGTCCAGAATTTTCAATTCGGTGTATCCCTAGAATAAATAGAACTATTTCATTTTTAATTATCCTGAATTTGTAGTCACAACACTTTCTAGGCCCAGAAATCAGTGAGAGGAAAAGTAAAGGTTTTGCGTCATTTACTTTATTTTAATCTGCATATTTTATTAAAGGCCATATTTTCTCACAGTGAAAAATGAGTGCGGCCCGCGCACGTACACAATTATGATGAAGTGGCCCACTGCAAAAAAAACTTGGACACCCCTGCCCTAGCAACTCAACTCAGACTGTTTAATGTCCTCCCACAACTCACAACCCCGGATCAATGTTATATATGTCTAATTCATCACATGATGTGATTTAACCTTGCAATTAACCACTTGGTAACCTCCCTTCTATCCACAATTTGTTTTTATTTTCTCCTCTTCAATCACCTCACTTACTCTTATGCCCCCCCCATTGCCTCTAGATTGTAGGCTTACAGGCAGGACCCTCTACCTCATGTTTGTCTACTTTTGTCTGTAACGTCCCTTCTTATGCTCTGTATCAAAGCGCTGCATAAATTGTTGATACTATATAAATAAATGCTAAAAATAATAACGTTGTACAATGTATAGTCAGCACCTGAAGGAGCCTGCATTATATCTTAGTTTAATATTTAACGTTTTCTAGTGACAATTTTAATTAACAGTATTATACAAGTCATCATGTAATATGCCTCTTCTCTTTTTCCTGAACTAAGAATGGCAGCAGGAGAATTATCTTGTGGGTCATGAGTTTATCAGAATCCCTAAAAGGGAGACACTTGCTCAACTTTCTCTTGCCATCTAAACTTCTGTTCCTAGAAACAACAAGCTACTCATATGCCATTGAATGGATGTGCAGTTGGGACAACCACTCCAGACATGACAGTCCAGATCTCGGACTGTTATCTTTACACTCTTTAATTTCACTGATAAAAAGGAAATTCCTGCTGGCTTAAAGTCACCTGGCCACCTACCAAGGCCAAAAATTGCTCGTATTCCAGGACTCCTCAACGTTTTCCCAGCTCTTCATAAGGAAGATGAAATTTGCCCTTCTTTTCCTTGCCAGACTAAGGGTCATCCACAGAGAACAACATTTAAATAAACATTAAAATTATTGACTGTCCTGGGCTGTCACTTTGTTGTGGTAACGTCTGTTTTCCCCCCTGCAACGACAATACTTCCTAGTTGTGAGGTATCTAAATAATGTACCTATTCATTTTTATTATAGAGGCACTTGAAGAGTTTTGGATAAGAGCTGAATAAACTGGCTTGCCAGAATACACGTATGCACTTGGCAAAAGCACTATTATGTTCAATGCTACTTATTGTAATTTTAACTCAATTTTGTCCCCCTGTTGCTATTATAGCTGCTTTAGTGTACCAAAGCTAGACAAAACCCTTCCTCTGGTGAATCATTTTATACCCTGATGGAGGTGTCTGCCTTATACCTATCTACCTATAGCAAAGCATTTCCTTGGCAGCACTGCTTGTGTACATTCCTGCAGAGTATCTAATTACAGATTAGAGGGCTAGTGGTCACTCTATGTAACCCCCCACACACACACACAGACACACACACATTGGTCACTTTCTTGGTGTTCATTAGTCCTATTGGTTCCATTTTGTGCCTTATAATTGGTTCCAGTAGCATACCTAAAGGGGGGCGCCACCAGGTGGCATCGGATCCACACCCCTCCGGAGGTGGACTATAATGGTCGCCTCTAGAGATCAAAAACCTCCATGTAACCAGCTTAAAATAAGTCTGCCCTCCGTTCCTGCTCCCTCGGTTTTGATGTCATATCCCGGCGCACAAAACAGATTCATGTATACATAATTTCACGTACACATGAGAGGACGAAGAAGGAAGGCTGCTCAGTGTAATAGAAAGATAACAGCTTATAGAAGAATATTCGTTTGTGTAACATAGTAGGCTATGTGACTATATATAAGACACTGGTTCAACAATTCTTCAGTTTTTTTTTCATTTAATTAATAAAAAAAAGACAATGCCTTCTAAAAATAAAAAAGTCATACAAAAGAGGGAGGGCCTTCTCTGTCACACATAAAACTTGATATGCATCCATCAGAAGGGAACCTGTAACCCTGACAGCCCGTGTCGTTGGACTTCCACCAGAAAGGTGTGTGGAGCCATACCTTCCTGTCATGGAATTGCACATCACTTCTTCTGGGGGGTGCTCAGCTTTTGCATTCCTTGAATCTTCTCCAGCAATCCAGCAATAAAGGCCTGTGGGAAAGAGGTATAAAAACAATTTGTTGTACCACTATCTTCCTTTGCAACACATATGCCTCCATTTCTCCAATCCCACATAGTATACTTTGATTAAAGAAAAATCTCATGTGCTGATATATACAGCAACTATCATATTATACTTTGTACATTACCATCTCACTTGTCCTACAGTTTACAACACAAGTACAGTTACACACATAGATCTATTCCACACAACCTCCTACTTAGGGCTGCAACAACTAATCGATAAAATCGATAATGAAAATAGTTGCCAACGAATTTCATTATCGATTAGAAATGATTAGAAAATGAGTTTTTTTTTCAGAGCAAACGCTCTGAAAAATACCCCTCATTATATACCGTATTTGCTCGATTATAAGACGAGGTTTTTTTCCAGAACAAATGCTCTGAAAAATACCCCTCGTCTTCTAATCAGACCTCAAATAGAGGTCTGATTAGGAGACTAAGATCCAGATCCCCCGCACCGCTGCAGGGGACCTGGATCCTCCTGTCTCACCCCCCCCATCATACACACACTTACCGGTGCTTCCTGCTGTTTTGCCGGGGCAGTGGGTTGACGTCTACGCGATCCGCGTAGACAATGTCCGCTGCAGCCGGAAGGAGGTGTGGCTAGCAGCGGGTGTTGTCTGCGTCCGTCGCGTAGACCTTCCCCGACTGTCAGAGATCAGAGTTCCCCGCACCGGTGCGGGGAACTCTGATCTCTGACAGCCTGGGAAAGTATACGCGACGGACGCATACAAACCTCCGCTGCCAACTCCACCTCCTTCCGGCTGCAGCGGAAGGCGACGTCAACCCGCTGCCCCGGCTGGAAGCACCGGTAAGAGAGGGCTGAGAGGGGAGAGAGGGGAGAGAGGGGTGAGAGAGGGGGAAGGGGGGTGAGAGAGGGGGGAGAGAGAGAGAGAGAGAGTGTGTGTGTTAGTTAAATGGGGGTATAGGGTGTGTGTGTGTGTGTGTTAAATGGGGGCATAGGGCATTTCTGGAGTGGCGTTAAGGGGGCATTTAATAGAGCACTCTGCCTCCTGAAATGCCTTATACCTCCCTATATGCCACTCTGCCCCATAATATGCCTTTTAACCCCCTAAATGCCAGAGTGGCATATAGGGGTATAAGGCATTTCTGGAGGCAGAGTGCTCTATACAATGCCTTTTAACTCCCTTAATGCCACTCTGCCTCCTGAAATGCCTTATACCTCCCTATATGCCACTCTACCCCATAATATGCATTTTAACCCCTAAATGCCAGAATGGGATATAGGGGTATAAGGCATTTCTGGAGGCAGAGTGGCACATAGGGGGTCAAAAGGCATACCATGGGGCACAGTGGCATATAGAGGGTTAAAAGGCATATCATGGGCCACAGTGCCATATTGGAGTGGCAAGCCTGGGGGCAGATGTGCGTAACTGGGGGACAGGTTGGAAAATACAAGAAATAAAAAAAATATTTTTCTCAATCATAGCTTTTATTAAAAAAAATTGTTTACATGAATTAACATTTACTGGTAAAACTTTTTTCCTTTGGGGTCGTCTTATATTGAGGCTTTTTCTTTTTTTCCTAAGTTAATATTCAGATTTTGGGGGGTCGTCTTATAATCGAGCAAATACGGTAATCCGTTTCAGTGACTCACAGCAGCAGTTCCTACTTACCAGTCCCTCCCTGTAATTACTGTGACAACTGGCCCCGCCCCTTCCTTCTTCCAGAACCACATGGCTGTGACACTCATCTAACCAAGTATAATATTAATATTTGGGCTGCTGGAAGTTAGGGGAGGTGGGGGTTAATTTAGGGGCAGTTATGGTTAATGGGGTGTTTAGGGTTAATTTAGGGGCAGCTATGGTTAACGGGGTGTTTAGGGTTAATTTAGGAGCAGCTGTGGTTAATGGGGTGTTTAGGGTTAATTTTAGGCAGTTCTGGTTAATGGTGTGTTTAGGGTTAGTTTAGGGTTAATTTAGGGGATGCTGTGGTTAATGGGGTGTTTAGGGTTAATTTAGGGGCAGTTATGGTTAATGGGGTGTTTAGGGTTAGTTTAATGAGGACTGAGGGTTAATTTAATTAATTTAATAACGTTAACTTAAGGTGCAGTTAGAGATAAAGGGGGGGGCAAACTAAGGGGAATCTAAATCCTGGGGGCAGTGAAGTACTTATTTATAAAAGTATGGTGTCAGTGCGATGCGAACGGGTCTGTGACTCTATGAGGGGACTAAGGTATCTGGGGGGTATAAGGCATATCAGGGGAGGACGGAGTGACATATCTGGGGGTATAAGGCATATACGGTATATAAGGCATATGTGGGGAGGACGGAGTGGTGTATCAGGGAGTATAAGGCATATCTGGGGCCACAGTGGCATATCTGGGGGTAGAGTGGAGTGGCATATCTGGAGGTAGAGTGGAGTGGCATATGTGGGGAGGGCAGCGTGGCATGTCTGGGAGGCAGTGTGGCATGTCTGGGGAGGATGGAGTGGTGTATTAGGGGGTATAAGGCGTTTCAGGCACAGTGGCATATGTGGGAGGCAGCGCGGAGTGGCATACGTGGGAGGCAGCGTGGCATACGTGGGAGGCAGCCTGGGCTCAAATGTGCATAAATTGGGTGGGGTTGGTTGGGAAATAAAGAAATGCATTTTAGCAAAGTTTTTTTTATTCTGCTGTTTGTATTTAACATCATTTGTTTATTAAATTATTTTAATAAATGAAAAATTTACATTCATTTTTTTTATCTGATTAATCGAAAAAATAATCGGCCAACTAATAGATTATGAAAATAATCGTTAGTTGCAGCCCTATTATTTATTTTAAATAAATGAAAAATTTACATTCATTTTTTTTATCCTAATAATCAAAAAAATAATCGGCCAACTAATCGATTATGAAAATAATAGCTAGTTGCAGCCCTACTCCTACTCAATCTATTCCCCGTGGTGCCAAACAGACACGTGTACAGAAATAACTAAGAAAACTGTTTTATTACATTCCCTGATTGCCACACATGACCATGCTTAGACGCAACCAGACAACAAAGTTCCCGATTCTACTGGGACTACTAATGTAAAATAGTAAAAAACTCAGAGTTGTGCTCTACTAAGTACAGTTCAGCTGAAGGTTTAAGGTTTGCTGGAGCAACTTTAATGGAAACTGGTTAGTATGACATTCTAAACGTAGATGCGTGTGGGGCATGGAATGAGTTTGTATATGTGAGTGTGTAGGTGTATAAGTGTCAGTATATTTAAGTGCGTGTGCTTGACATTGTAGAAATAGACCCGCAAGGATGTAGTTATAAGTGTGTATTATATACCACTCAGGGGCGGGCTGCCGTAAATCTAAACAAAAACGGCCGTGCGCTAAAGTGGTTGCACGACACACAGGGACTTCTTAAATGCAGGACAAAAGCCCGCAGCAACGTGATCACTTCTGCAGGGGCCCTGCTGCTTCCCTTGTTCCGCCCAAGGGAAGCAGGAACCCAGCGGAGTCACGTGAATTTATGTCACATGACCCTGCTTCCCCTGGGGGCGATACAAGAGAAGTGGTTCGCACAGAGTGCGAACAACACAGAGGAAAGCAGCAGCCCTGCGGAAGTCTGCGAGCGGCACAGAGAGCTCTGCAGTTCAGGTAAGGGGGTGGGGGAGTTTGTTTGAGCAAGTATGCGTATGTATCTGTGAATGCGTGAATGAAAATATGAATGAGTGAATGAATGTGAAAAAGTAAATGAATGTGTGTGTGATAGCATGGATCTGTAAGTGGGGTGAAATCATTGCACAGGGAGCCTGTTTGAGGCTAGGATGCCACAGGCAGGCTTTTTGGAGGCAAATCCTATGCAATCAGGATACCAGTGCCGACATGATACTAAAGGGGGGCACTACACAAGAGTGTGGGGGCATTAGGGGGACCACATCGGCCATGTTTTGTTTTCCAGGATACATACAGCCTTTACATATTGCTGACCAGCCCAGATGAAATGCTGCCCTGCACTACGGCGAATGCATAGACTCATGGAAGAAACCAACTACAACAAGTATTTATATAGCGCTTTTCTCCCGGTGGGACTCAAAAGCACTTTACAGGTATATGCATATGAGAAAGAGAGTGAATTACCTGAAGAATTGGGAGAAAAGATGTTTTTTTTTTAAGGTCTCTAAAGATGGGGCTTCTCTGATTGATAGTGGCAGAGAGTTCCAGAATGTGGGAGCAGCATGACAGAATGCATTGAAGCCGGATTTTGTGCGCACTTTGGGTAATGAGAAGAGACATATGTGTGGATCGGAGGGGGCGAGCAGGGATGTAGGGTGTTAATAGATCTTTCAGGTAACAGGGTCCCTGGCCCTTTAGGGCTTTAAATGACAACACACCTATCTTAAAGTGAATTCTCCGTTTGATAGGATGCCAATGGAGAGACCATAATATGGCAAGAGCGGGGTTGATTTGTTAATAGTCTGGCTGCTGCGTTCTGAGCCAACTGCAGTTTGCGAAGTTCTTTTTCTGGGAGGCCTACATACAGTGCATTGCAATAATCCAGACGAGATGTCACAAATGCATGGATTATGGTGGCAGTATCCTCTGGTGAGATTAGGTGCTTTATCCTGGCTATATTTCTCAGGTGGAAGAAGGCAGATTTTGTTGCAGCGGAGATTTGATGTTTAAGTGACAAACCACTGTCAAGGAGTACTCCTAGATTTTGCACTTCACTTGACCTGAGTAGCTCTGAACCCCCGAATTCCATGCCAGTTGTATTAGTATTTCCTAGGATCGGCACAGTTATCCTTTGTCCTCTGATCAACAGGACTTCTGTTTTATCATGATTTACCTTTAACCAGCTAGCTTGCATCCATTCTAAGAGATCTGCTAAGCATCTGTTGAAAAGAGAAGTTGGATCCTTAGTTCCTGGTGTAAAGGAAAGGTAGAGCTGCGTGTCATCTGCATAGCAGTGGTATCTTAATCCATGTTGTCTGATGATGTCCCCCAGTGGCAGCATGTATATGGCAAATAGAATGGATCCCTGTGCTACTCCACGGGTTAGTGGTGTGGGAGCTGAGGAACACATTCCTGATGACGCCCTTAGTGACCTGTTTGTGAGGAAAGATTTAAACCATGTTAGAACTGTATCTCCCAGTCCGCGTAGGTGCCAGCCGCTCAATAAGAATCTTATGATCAATGGTGTCAAATGCTGCTGACAGATCTAGAAGAATGATCACCCTTGTCTCTTGCCATCAAGAGGTCATTCAGAACACGAACCAGGGCAGTTTCAGTGCTATGACATTTTCTGAAGCCCGATTGGAAAGAATCAAATATATTATTACTTGACAGATGGGCCTCTAGTTGCATTAGCACACATTTTTCAATAATTTTCCCAAAAAAGGGAGGTTGGAGACGGGCCTATAGTTTGTTAAGCATTCTGGGTCTAAGGAAGGCTTTTTTAGAAGAGATTTCACAATTGCTTCAGTAGGTCTGGAGTTCAGAAAACATTGGACTATTTTTGTAAAAACTGGGCCTACTGTTTCTGAGCATGCAGGGAGGAGATATGTAGGTGCAGGATCTAAGTCACAGGTGGTTGCCCGCAGGTTTTGTGAGATTGAGATGATTTCTTCCTTGTCCAGAATGTTAAAACTTGTCCAAAGGGTGGGGGAATTTAAACCCCTGTTTTTGTACCTCTGTAATGCCTTTGGCTGTCCTTTTGCAATAGAGGTCCGGATGGAAGCTATCTTATCTGAAAAGTAGGCTGCAAAATCTTCACATTTGGACTGTGTGAGATTTGTGGAGGTATGCACGCAAGATGGCTTGCAGAGCCTTTCTATGGTGCGAAAGAGCTGGGCCGGTCTGTTGTGTGCAAGGCTGATTTCACAAGACAGGAATGCAGATTTTTTCTTAGTTATTGTGAGTTGGTAGTCGGTAATGTGCTCGGTTAAGGAACGCTTATCATCCTGGTTGTGTGTTTTACGCCACCTTCTTTCAAGCTTACAGCCTTTTTTCTTCAGCATTCTGATGGTGTCGTCAAACCATGAAGGTTCAATGCGAAGCGGAGCAAGGCTGTTCAAGGTATCGCTCACTCTCTTATTATACTGTTGGACTAATAAGTTGGGGTCTTTGCAGGTGCCCAGTAATTCTGTCGAGGTTTGATAAAAAGATTGGTGAAGTCAAACCCTTTAATGAGCAACGTTTGGCTAGCCTTGGAGGGGGGAGTTTGGTTAGCTCTCCTTTCACAGTGGAGATGCTGGCAGCTATGCATTCAAAATGGAGAGTGTCCTAGGATTTAAAGAGGATTTGATGCAGATTGCCACTCCTCCACCCTTGCGGTCTAGTCTAGGACAGTGGTGCACTGAATAATTGCTTGGGACTGCTGCTTCCAAGATGGGGCCTGCAGTTTCATCCAGCCAAGTTTCAGTAACGCAAGCAAGATCTACTGATTCAATAAGATTGGCAATGGTAGCAGACTTGGTTTTTATTTATTTATTTTTTCATTGATCTGGCATTGCATAGGAGGCCTCTGATGGGGCTGGCTGCAGAGTCCAGATTTTCTTGCAGATTTATAGCAGCATGCTTTGAGATGGGAATTAGGCAGCGACTATTGGTCTAGCTTTTTGCACCTGCTGTTTCCGACTCTGGACCACTGCGATTCAGTAGGTCTCTCTCTGTGAAGGCAGGTCCTTGGGTGATGGGTCATTTGTGGGGGAATATTTAAGTCTCCGAAATTTAGCACCTCCCCGACAGCCCCTGATAGTTTTCCGAAGGATGCCAAGTGATTTAAGCCAGGTATGTAGGTTACAATGGATCTTTGCAGGCTGTGGAGGGCAGAGTGAATGCAGAAAGTTTGGCGAGTAGGATATCATGGCAATGAGGGGGTTAATGTTCTATTGATCAGTCTCTGGGGGGTTGTTAGTTGCATGCATTGGAATCCAGGATAGGTGTTAAATCAAAGCAGCAGGAGTTGTGAAAGGGCTTTGAAGATTTGAATGCAAATGCAGATAGACAAATGGTGGCTGTAGAACTAAAACTAAAATATAACAGGGCTTGTGAGGGATGTTGTAATTCTCTGAGGAATCTGTATAATTCCAATGTATATCCTCTGTGTATAGTGGAATATTTGAATTAAATTTATAGGTAACACTGGGGCTCTATTTATAGGTAAACAGGATGGAAACTCTGGGTGATTAAAAGTGGGGTTTCAAGAAGATTGGCAGGATTTCACAGTACCTTGCTTGTAACTTGTCAGTTCAGCTTCTGTGAGGGGCTTTTGGGACTCAGGGCTGCAAATTAAATCCACTTTGTATCTCTGAGTTACATTGCAATCTGTTAAAAGTGAGGGTGTCCATAAGTGCGGCCAGTCTAGAAGATGTAGAGTCCATGGATAGTGCAGAGATTTTGAAGCCAGGGTGGGAGGAAAGTTAGAATGTTTTGGTGAAGATTAGGAGCAGTGAAAGGTGAGGCAGCCATCTTGGGCACCTCAGGTATGCCATGGGGTCGGAATATGGAGTCAAGGAAGAGGGTGGCTGTTCTTTTGGCAGTAGGGAGCCCTTTGGTTGGGATGAAGTGGGCCATTTTTGTCAGCCGATCGACCACGACCATGATTGTGTTGTATCCTTGTGAGTCTGGGAGGTCCACGATGAAATCGACCGTGAGATGGCTCCATGGTTGGGATGGAATAGGCAAGGGTTGTAACAAACCTGCCATTCTGGAGGTAGCGGTCTTGGCACGGTTGCAAATGGCACAGGAATTTACCTATGTCCTGACATCGTGGGGAAGAGAGGACCACCAGAAATGGCGTTGAATGTTATGCGTGAATAAAAGGCCACTGGATGTAGGAGTCCTGTGTCACATTCTCTTTGTGATAGCACGGCCCCGGTTGCTATGTTAGATGCATCCACTTCGAGGAAGAAGGGTCTTTTGGGATCTGGCAAATGGAGAATGGGAGCCGGTGTGAACCGATGTTTAAGGGTGTTGAACGCCTTTTGGGCTTCTGATGACCAACACCATTTGACGTCCTTTTTAGTGAGATGAGTCGATGGCTGGATTGTCTGTGAGAAGTTCCGGATGAATTTCCGGTACAAATTGGCAAACCCCAGAAAGCGCTGTACTTGTTTCTTATTTTGTGGTATCGGCCATGAGAGGATTGCCTCTACCTTGCGAGGATCCATTTCAACCTTGCCAGGTCTGATTATGAAACCCAAAAACTCCACACAATCAGTTTCAAAAAAATGCACTTTTCGATCTTTGCGTATAAGTGGTGTTGTTGTAACCTTTTCAAGACCTGTCATATGAAGACGGTGGGTATGTAGGTCAGGGGAGAAGATGAGGATGTCATCCAAGTACACCACTACGTACTGATCGAGGAGGTCCCTGAAGATGTCGTTAAGAAAACGCTGGAAAGAAGCAGGGGTATTGCACAGTCCATAAGGCATGAACAAATATTCGTAGTGTCCATATCGGGATCGGAACGCAGTCTTCCACTCGTCGTCTTGGCATATTCGAAGCAGATTATAGGCACCTCTGAGGTCTAGCTTGGTGTAGACGGTTGCTGTTTGGAGGCGTTCCAGGAGTTCAGGAATGAGTGGCAGAGGATATTTATTTGTGATGGTGATGTGATTCATTTCTCTGTAATCCACACATGGACGTATACTGCCATCCTTTTTTCCCACGAAAAAGATGCCGGCACCTGCTGGGGACGTAGAGGATCTGATGAAGCCTTTCTTTAGATTTTCAAGGATGTATTCTTTTAAGATGTGTACCGTATTTATCGGCGTATAACACGCACTTTTATATCTAAAAAAATAAGTTTAAACCCTACCTGCGTATTATACGCCGATAACTTTCTGTGCTGCACGATCTGCAGCCGCGTCTCCCGCACTTCCGGTTCCGGCGAGGGTGCGTGTTATACGCCGGTGTGTGTAATACGCCGGTAAGTATGGTAATTATTTTTCTGCCAGTGGGTATATTTTGCCATAGGGTATAGGTGCCCCAGGCAGGAGATCTATAGGACAGTCGTATGGTCTATGTGGTGGCAAGGTCTCTACCCCTTTTTGTCGAACACTTTGGGTAGCATGATCTCGTCCTTTTTCATATTCATTTCTAATATGGAGTGTATGAAACCAGTCGGTAGTTGTCCTCTATGATGGTTACAGACGGATGAGGAGAAGATTAAGGTGCCTGTTGACCAGGTAATGGTTGGATCATGGAGGCGCAAACAGGGTATCCCAAGGATAACAGGGAATAGAGGTGAGGGAACCAGATCAAACGTGAGCAGTTCTGTATGCCTCCCTATGGAGACATGGATAGGTGCGGTTTGTTTAGTGAGGGGACCCGTTTGCAAAAATGACCCATCTATGACTTGTATGCGCAAAGGATTTATTTTATCATGCACAGGGATGGACAAGGCATTTGCTATGTGGACGTCGAGGAAACAGCCGCAGGACCCGGAGTCGATCATAGCTTGACATTCATAGGTGTTCTTATTCCACTGCAAGGAAAGAGGAACAGATAAGGGTGGTGATATGGCGGTCAGAGTGGATGGCATGATAGCAAAGTCATCGGGCTTACCCCTGTTTCTCGCCTTTCTAGGGCAGGATTCAACGTTGTTTCGACAATTACCGCAGTAGAGACAAAGATTCTCTTGCCTTCTGCGTTGTAATTCAGCTGGCGGCAGCCTTCCTTGAACCAGACCAACTTGCATTGGTCTGGACTGGAGAATGAGAAGCAGAAGGAGAGTAAGCAGCCGAGGAATATCTAGGTGGTGCAGTAGATGTTGCGGCTTTTTCTTGGCGTCGTTCCCTAAGACGTCGGTCTAGCTGGATCGCTTGTTGGATAAAGGACTCCAATGATTCCGGAATTCCAAAATGAGCGAAGTCGTCTTTCAAGGGTTCAGACAACACTAAACGAAACTGGTTGATCAATCCATGTTCATTCCAGCGTGTGTCAACAGCATACCGTTTGAAGTCAGTGATGTAGTCTTCCGTGGGTTGACGACCCTGGTGTAAAGCCCTGATAACAGACTGAGCGGTTTCTTGCCGATGCGGGTCATCATACATGGAGGACATGACCGTAACAAAGGAGTGCCAGGTCAAGACACAGGGATCATTGCTGCGTAGGAGGTCGTGGGCCCAGTCCTGTGGTGGTCCCAGATAGGAGGACAATGACAGTGCGGACTTTTACGGCATCAGAATGGTATGTGCGAGGTTTCAGTTCAAACAGAACTTCACATGCCATAATAAAAGTCCGGTATTTGGTTCTTTCACCCGTGAAACGTTCTGGCAAAGGCACCTGTGGTTCTGGGTTGGTTGTCAGTTCCTCAAGTGGGGTTGCAAGATTAACCTGATTCTATACACCTGGGAATATTGCAGACTGTGCCTTTAAGAAGAGGATTTGTATGCGCGCGCACGCCACTAGAGGGCGTGCGAGAGACTGAACGTGTTCTCCGTCTCTGTTGGGACGGCCCTGCAGTTGTGTTCTGGCCGTCCTGAAGATCACAACGCCGGGAAGAAGATCGTGCCACCGTCAATGCCAGGGAGTGAGCAGGTCTGCCACGTCGGACCCCTCTTCGTGCGTTGCCATATCGGCGGCGTGGGTCAGAAGGAGGACGCGGCGTGGGACCAAGGTGAGTACTGCGTCGGGGACCTGACAAAAACGCGCTCCTGAATTTGTAGTCACTTCATAGGACAAACTTTCTAGGCCCAGAAATCAATCAGGGGAAAAGTAAAGGTTTTGTGTTATTTACGCCATTTCAATCCTTTTAACCCCTTAACGACCTTTGCCGGTTCATGGAAAAACGGTCACTTAATGACCTTTGACGGTCCTGAACCGTCAAAAAATGAAATAAGCTTAGAAAGTGATCAACGATCACTTTCTTCGCTTAAACGGCGTTACTGTAATGATGTCGAGGCATTCAGCAAGGCCGAGATCGGCATCGGGGGCCATGTCTGGCCCCTCCCTGGGGCGTCAACAGCCGGGCGGGCGCCCGTTTTAAAAGCGTTTAAAATGGTGTCGCTGGAATGCCTCGATCAAGAGGCATCCAGCGACACCAAACACTTACCTCTGTGTAAAGATGAAAGAGTTCGCTAGACGGCCTCCAGACCCTCTAGAGAACTCTGGCTCTACTTGCAGGTTGAATACAGGTACTGCATTCAACCATGCAAGTCAATGGAGCCCAGCTTTCTAATCACAATGTGATTAGTAAAATATTCAAAAAATAATGAAAAAAAAAAAAAATGTGCTAACATTTAAAAATAATTATGCAGTGATGTCACTAGATGAACCATCCAGTACCAGCAAAATGTGTAAAAAAAAATATAAAAAAAAGTATTAAAAAAATAAAAGTTTATTATTTTGAGCAAGTGCTAA
Source organism: Spea bombifrons (assembly GCF_027358695.1). Classification (NCBI taxonomy): domain Eukaryota; kingdom Metazoa; phylum Chordata; class Amphibia; order Anura; family Pelobatidae; genus Spea; species Spea bombifrons. The sequence continues at coordinate 18,941,062 of NC_071096.1, read as the reverse complement.
AATTTCTCAAAAATCTCAACAAAGAGTTAAAATAAAAGCACTTCAAATACCCAAGGGGTGTCTAATATAAAAAAAAATGGCTGATGGGGTAAATTGGAGTGGCCGAGCTCAAAGATAGGGCATAGGTACAGACTGACCAAAATGGAGAAAAAAAGCGCACTTCCCAAATGTGGCTTTTTAAATCTCAAACAGCACAACAAACCCATGCATGTCGGGTATCACTGCGCTCAGGAGATGTTCCTGAACACACATTGGGGTGTTGTTTGACAGTGACATATACCAGAACCTGTATATCTATAACTAAAGTACAATTTGTGTGAAAAAACAAAAAAATTACTATTACAAAGTTTGACAAAGTGTGGTTGTATAATTGGTGCATGGAAAGGGTTAAAATAACAGCATTTGGAATACCCTGGTGTGTCTAGTTTTCAAAAATATATGGTTTGAATGGGTTAAATTGAGTTAACCGGCTTCAAAGGTGTTCCAAAGAGGAGATGGAGGCAGACTGACCAGATTTGTTAAAAAAGGTTTGGAAATCATAAAACGCTGCTTGTACTTATTGCCCTATAACTTACAAAAAACAGCAAAAAAAACATAAAAACATTGGGTATTTCTAAACTCAGGACAAGTAGTAGAATCTATTTAGCTAGTTTTTTTACTTGCTTTTTTAGGCGAGTAAAAGATTTTTCAAATAAAAGTCATAAAATTTGTTTTTTTTTCAATTTTTCCACCATGTTTTTTTATAGTAAATAAGATGATACGATCAAAATGGTATCTGAAGAAAGCCCATCTTGTCCTGAAAAAAGCAATATATAACTTATGTGGGTACACTAAATGGGTGAGGAGAAAATTACAGCTGAACACATGCACCACAAAAGTATTAAAACAGCCTCGGTCCCACAGGGTACAAAAAGAAAAAACGAGCCCGGTCCTTAAGGGGTTAAAAAGGATTAGCGGCACTAAATTGTGGCTTTAGGCGTCCCGTATAAGATGACTTTTAGCGTACTGATGTAATGTGATGGGATTGAAAGTACATTACATCAATATGCGTTAGAAAATCAGGAAAAGATGGGCATGGATAGTAGGCTGATTCGGTGGCGCAATGGGCCACTTGACTAGACTTGCCCCCAGGCCTTAGGCTGCCAGCCCTCCCCCGCTAGTAGTTAAATCTTCCCTACAAAGTTATACCAGTGTACTATACACAGGTCAGAATACATTTAAGACCCTCTGTACAGACCCTACCCCAATGCATACCTTATCTTTACAACACAACTCCCTATGCTGATCCCATATATGTCATTAGGCAGCTATTTTTAAACATCTCTTGTGATAATTGCTTTTATACTAGGCTCACGGTAATATACCATAGATGCTTACCTCTTTTGGTTTATAACAGTCTGCGAGCAGTTCCTAGAAATGAAGAAAACTAAAGGTTAGACATCCAAAAACCATATTAAAAGAAAATAAAAACAACTTAACCAATTCCCTACCTTCACTCTCTCCTTTCTTTCCTGATCTGTCTCCATGTCCAGCAATTCATCCACATCTATTTCCAGTTCTGGAATTTCTTCTTCCTATGTAGAGATATTCTGTATGAATTCATAAACACACAAACTGACATTCACACATCAGCAGCTCAGAGACTGCTTATCTCTATGTACAGTGACGATTGAGATAATGGATTCTTTAGGTCAATGGCATTAATAGTTTGTTGTGCAACACTTGGATATACATATATTTCTATTATACCAATTCTACATAGTGTAAAAATATGTAAGACCACAAACATAGCCTTTTACAGGAACATAAGATATGAAATGCAAATTGCCACCAATAATTTCTGTTACAGCGTTGCCATTATCCATACCAGTATATTATATCTTATGCTTATATTACCAACTATTAGTGTGATTACATTCATTTATTACCATTGCCTATACTCCCATGTTTTTTGTTTCAACAGCAATGGCAAAAATAGGCACTACTAACTGGTTTCCTGTCTTAGGGTTTAGGTAACAACAACAACTAATCAATACATTTTAAAAAAAAAAAAAAAACCAACGATAATGAACATCGTTTTATAATCCAACCTCAAATAGAGGTCTGATTATAAGACTAAGATCCAGATCACCCGCAGCGCTGCAGGGGACCTGGATCCTCCTCTGTGGCAGCTGAAGAAAGTCTGTGCTGCCTCCCACTTCCGCCATGGCTTCCATGACGGAGCGCTGGCGTGACATGACCTTCCTGTGCTCCGTCAAACAAGAAGGCAATTAGAGAAATGCCATTGTGATAGCGGTAAAAGTGTTGTGTGCACATAGTACAATGACACGTTAATTTAAATGTTACGTTTTTTTATTCTGCTGTGTGTATTTAACACCCAGTTTGTTCATTAAATTCTTTTAACCCTGTAAGGACAAGGCTGTTTTTTACTTTTTGTACCCTTTGGGAACAAGGCTGTTTTAACACTTTTGCGGTGCTCGTGTTTAGATGTAATTTTCTCCTCACTCTTTTAGTGTACCCACACAACTTATATACTGATTTCTTCATATACCAGTTTTTGATCATATCGAATTTAAAAAAAAAAAAACAACAAAAAAAACTAATTAAATGATGACAAATTGAGGGGAAAAAAACAATTTTCTGACTTTTACTCATCCAAAAAAGCTAATGAAAAAAACTGCTAAATAGATTCTACTATTTGTCCACCCAATGTTTTTTTATGTTTTTTGCATGTTATTGGGCAATAAGTACAAGTACCGTTTTGCTATTTCCCAAATTGTTCCCAAATCTGGTAATTCTTACCCCATGTACCATTTTGGGTATCTTTGAAGCTGGCCAAAGCAATTTACCCCATCAAGCCATATATTTTTAAAACTAGACACCTCAGGGTATTTCAAATGCTGGTATTTTAACCCTTTCCATGCACTAATTCTACTACCACTCTTTGTCAAACTTTGTGGTAGTAATTTACTTTGTGTTTTTTTAATCACAAAAATTGTGCTTCAGGTATGGATTTACAGCTCCTGGTGTCTGTCGTCACTTTCAAACAAGACCCCAATATGTGTTCAGCAACATCTCCCGAGTACAGTGATACCCCCCATGCATGGGTTTGTCTGTTGTTTTGGAGGTAAAATGCCATATTTAGGAAGTGTGCATTTTTTAACTTGGAAATTTTACATCTGGTCCTACTGCCCCCATGTCCTAATACATCCATCTTTGAAGCCGGCTAATTCAAATTTACCCAATCAAACCATATATTTTTCCATGCATGAGATTCTACCACCAGCCTTTGCCAAAGTTTGTTTTTTTTTTTTGTTTTTTTTTTAAACACACGAATTGTACTTGAGGTACAAATTTATAGCTCCAGGTATACATCACTTTCAAACAACACCCCAATATGTGTTCAGCAGCATCTCCCGAGTAAATAATACATCGTTAGTTGCAGCCCTACTAGAATCATCTACAATATACACCCCTTTTCAATATACACTTTGTAAATTACGTACAAACACTGAAAAAAAGACTCACTCCTACTTGTATTGTCATGTGTGTGCAATTCTGGTATTTATCCAGAGGCCTGGTCCCAATTGCACCATGGTAGGCTAGAATAACTCCCTTGGGGCTTTCTGTAACCTGTAGATTTAGTTGGATGTGGCTGTACTGTGCATGGCAATAGAAGATTCTCTGGGTCACACCTATCACAAACCATGTCTGTGTGTTGTGAAGATCCTAATGCCTATGCATCATACTTTAATTAAGCTTGAGCAATAATAACATGAATAAAAGAAACAGATCACTCAGGTTGCCATAGCGACTAGAAACCACATTCAGGCGCAAAGGTTTTTGCAGGATAGGAGGATAAAAACTGGCTAGGGCTGCCATTGTGAATTCGCCACCCTATGCTTTCCTGCACGTTATGTAACTCGGCGAGCAGTCTCAGAGCACCCACCTCACTATCCTCTGTGCAGTAAACCAAATGTATTGAACCTGTCTTATACTATTTCAGAACGGCTCTCTTACATGTACACATCATTGTTAAATCATCAGATGGTGAAAAAAAAAACACACACATGGCAGGCTCCGAACTGAGGTTTTCTAAGACCTCACACAACACACTTATTTAAACTTTAAAGAAGGCATCAGGGCCTAAAATTGGTGTGTGTCGTCAAGAGTCTTGCAGTTAGAGCATAAAAGCAAGCACACCATGGCAAGCCAAAAAGGCACAGTCATAATGATGTGTCGTCTATGAACACTTTTGTATCAACGCCTGGGAGGCGGATACTCAGCGGTCATGTGATGTCACATGACTCCATGCTCACAGCGCAGCATGTGGTGCTAAGAGGGATGTATGGCTGTATGCAATTTAGCGGAAAATCAGGGCCGGCCTTAGGGGTGTGTGACCTGTGCATGGCATGGCAGCAGGGGCGCCTGCCCGGGACTTCAATTAAAACATCAGGTTTATTATTTAACATCCTCCTGTCATGATTAACTCATATAATGTAGTGGATGCATGGAAGGGTAACCCACCAGAGGTGGTTAGTTTCTTTGTTTCAGCACTCAATGAGTTAATCTGAGGTTGATTTAATGTGTTTCTTTGTCAATGCCCTCTGTATCTGTTCTGGCTAGAGGTGTCATCTTCCCAAAGGACCCCTGTGGTGATTCATGGCCTAACTGATAAGGATCCTTAGTTATAGGAATTCCATTCCTATCTTAAGTGGGGGGTTTCCATCACCTTTACCCCACCATAACTTATTGGCACATCAAAGATGGGACCCGATTCTGGGGATGGTGTCATATAATCAGTCATGTGGTCAGAGGGGCGTTTGCTTGCAAAAGTCTGATTTAGGGACAATGCAGCGACCTCAAAGCAGCATCATAAGAAACCATCTGGACTTAAGGAGTTCCCACAGGCCTACTTATTGGAGAAACTCGTGAGTGAGGGTCCTGTGTTTAAGTCCCATTGTTTTTAAGAACTGTTTGCTGTTTTACTTTTATTTTGTATGTCTTGTTTTTGTAATTCTGGCACTGTGTAATCTTTGTATTTTTGTTATTAAAATATTCGAAATCCAAGTCTGTCTTCGGGCTCTAGTATCGATATCCACAAACCCTAAGAGAGGATAACACGTTACCATATTGTTATTAAGTTTTACAGGATATATATGTATGTTGTTTGCCCGGGGTGGGTTGATATATATATATATATATAGAGATAAAGGTTCTAATTCGGATTTCTCACGAATCCGGTATCAAAATCGTGAGTGGTGGCAGACTACCTGGGGGGATACAGGCAGGATTTGGGGGTTAATTTGGTGTAACTTATGCCTTGTTAAGGGGTCAAGTTAGTAAATCCAGAGGCCTGGTGCTATTAACCCCTTCATGCCCACGCCCTCCACCCAGTCACGGCTTGGCAAGTAGTCCTGACCATGACACCTCCATGAAGTTTTCAGCAACTGCTCGGCACCCCTCACTCTCCTTGACTCCTTCACGGTGCCAGCATTTCATGCTGAGCGTCGGACTATGTCATTCCGGCGCTCAGCTGTGAATAGCGCACCTCATCAGGGCGGGAAGACGGACGCCTCCCGCTCCCACCGCAGGACGTCAACAAGGTAAGTAAGGATAATGAGAAGTAGGGAGAGGGGGTAGATAGTGAGAAAGGGCAGAGGTGGGAAGGCAGTAAGGGGGAGAGGGGTTAGATAGTGAGAAAGGGGGAGGGGGTAGATAGTGAGAAAGGGGGGGAGGGGGTAGATAGTGAGATGGGGCAGAAAAGAAAGGGAGGGGTAGATAGGGAGAGGGGGTAGTGTGAATGCGTACAAGAATGAATTAATTAATGTGTGGATGAATTGCTTGAATGATTTGTGAGACTGCATTAATGCATATGTGTAAATGATTTGTGTGAATGAGTGAGTAACTGTGTAAGTGTTTGTGTCTATCATGGATGTTTAAGCGATTTGGGGAAATGCAAACAGCCCACCCTTCATGTGCCATCTTTGCCGACAAAGATGTCTTACACTAGGCTGTTAGTTGGGGGCTGTAATAGGTGTGTAATCTGGGTGCTGATCAGGTTCTATGTGGGCAATGTGGACACCAGGGCTGGCTTTGGGGTGTGCAACCTGTGATCTATGCCTGTAATTTATTGGGTTATCTATATTTTTAATGCTGACTTTATATGTGAATTCCAATTGATTTATACCGGCAAAGCTGGGTGTGTGTTATTTGTATATCTGATTCTGTTTATTTGATCTATACCTTCGACGCTGAAATAACACGTGATTTTCAATTGATCTATACCTGCAAAGCTTGGTTTTTGTGTTGATTCTGTGGCTCGATACCTGATATGCTATGTTTCCATACATCATTTATGCATAACTGCAAATATAAGGTTTGTATGTGATCTATACATGCAAGTGTTGTTTATATGTGTTTGATCTATAGTTCACAGGGAGGAAGGAAAGGGGAGGTATGGCTCTCAAAGTCATGGTCAGGGTGAGAAAGGGGGGGGCTGCACAGACTCTCAGTCTTCCTCTAATCTGCAGTCAGTGTGGCAATTTTCTTTTTGGTGTGGTAGTGAAGGGAGTGATTGCATACTAGGGAGCGTGGAGCAGGGCCCAAGGAAATGCTTTCTGGGGTCCAATTTTTTCAATATTTAAAAAAATGTTTTTGTTACAGCAGATTAGCTGTTTTTTCCTTGTATTTAATGTATATTATTGTTTCCAATATATTACTGTACTTGTTTGCACTTGCACATACACTATCTTTAATGAAAGCTAGTTGTTTGTTACAAGATGTTTTTCCTTTCTTGGGATGGGTGCACCAGAGGAGTAGTCCGCACAGGGCGGCAGAACACTTAAGGCCGGTTCTGAATACCATGTGCTAATTTGACGCGTTTGAGGGTATTTCAGTGTGGCCAAAAGCGATCAGTATGATTGATTGAGTGGTCAGTGGGTTTAACCCCTTCAGGACCGTTTCCCCCCCCACACTAGGTACGCGCTAAAAGACCAGAGCCATTTTTTGTTTTTGCTATGTCTTTCTTCAACTGTAATTTCTCTTTTCTCATTTAGTGCACCCATACAAATCATATTGTTTTCTTCAGCACAAGTAGGACTTTCATTTGAAACAATATTAAGCGGCGTAGCACATTGTTTTGTTTGAAATAAACTTGAAAAAGTCAGGAAAAATGAAAAAAAGAAAAACCCTCATTTTTTAAACAGTTTTGTATACATATAAATTGTACACACGTTAAACCAATGGGAAAAAAAATATCCAAGATATATTCATTAAACTTTTCCTGATTTGGAAACCACCCTATATGGCCAGGATTTTCATTTATTTTGACCAGTATAACTGCAATAGTTGTCACAGATACTGATTACCCCCCCAAAAATTATATGTTTATGACTAGTAGATAAGTCAAGGTGTTCAGCTAGGGCAAAGCTCGACAAATCCCAGACGCCAGGTCGCCATGGTGACTGATAATTTTGTCCTAGCGCCTAGGTGCTTGTGTGCCAAACCGGTGGCCGTAACACATCTTCAGCAAAATGCCGAAATAAAAAAAAAAAACGGCGGAAAATAATCCCCTCTTACTGTGAAAGCAGCATCTCTTGTGCTGGCCACAGCAACCAGAGGAGTCACATGAATGCATCTCATGTGTCACATGACTTCCATTCCTCCTCCCAGTGGGCGGGACAAGAGAAGTTCGTGCAGAGAGACAAGCAGCAGGGCCCCTATGGAGGTCTGCATGTCAGAGATCTGCAGTGCAGGTAAGGGGGTGAAGGAGGGTGTATGAATGAGTATATGAATGAGTGTGTGATAGTATGGTTGTGTAAGTGGGGGGAGGAGCATGGCACAGGGGGCTCTAAGTGATGTGTATTGATGCTGCACACGGGGGGCAGCAAGCCAGGTTTCCGCATGTACTCCTATCATGCCAAGTCAGCCGGTACATGCTGGAACCTGGGTATGTCTAGGCAGGACTGTGATTCCTGTTAATCATATCTACATATATTGTTATTGATTTTTTTTTTTTTTTTTTACAGTTTTGGTGTTTTATTTTTTTCTCTTTCGGTTTTGGCCAAGTGAATCCTGAATTTTCCGTTTCAGTCCAGAATTTTCATTTCGGTGCATTCCTAGCTGCATCTGAAGTAGGGCTGCAACAACTAATCGATGAAATTGATAAAAATCAATAATGAAAGTCATTGTCAACGATTTTCATTGTGGATTAGTCGAATGATAGATGTGTTGTTAAGCTGACGGCTGACTTTTCTGCTACTTGGAGCAAGTGCAATGTGCATTGCTGGGTCAAGGTGATGGGGCAAAGCGCGAGACTGAGGGCTGGGGGCAAAGCGCGAGACTGAGGGCTGGGGGCAAAGCGCGAGACTGAGGGCTGGGGGCAAAGCGCGAGACTGAGGGCTGGGGGCAAAGCGCGAGACTGAGGGCTGGGGGCAAAGCGCGAGACTGAGGGCTGGGGGCAAAGCGCGAGACTGAGGGCTGGGGGGAAAGCGCGAGACTGAGGGCTGGGGGGAAAAAAAAAGTCCTGCCTCCTAACTTTTTTAGCTGGCGCCTAGATTTAAAACAAATTTGTCAAGCCCTGAACTAGGGTCATTTTGACACTTTTCAAGCAGGCATTTTTCCACCAATTGATGTCCAATTTTGAGGTATTTTTACATTTTTGTGGGGTTTTTTTTGCATATGTTGCAATGTTGCGTTAGATTTCATATTAGATTTTGCATAGAATATGTGCAACTACAGAAAAAACACCACATTTTGTTCACCAACATCCCTCACATGCATGGCTCATGCATTTTTGAGGAAGCTATGAGGCTAAAACTGGAACATGCACATTTCAGTTTTCAATTTTCTAATTTTCAGAAATTGATTTGATAGGCCCATATCCCATTTGGGACATTTTGGAAGCCCCCCCACAATTAAAATTATCCCATAGTATATGTTTACGAGCAGTAGACAAGTCAAAGTGTTCAACTAGGGTAATTTTTGATCAATAATCAGTGACTTCAAATGTCACTGACAAGTGATCAGGTAATAATTACGTATTTTTTTAAATTAATATTCCCCTCCCCCCAATTACCCTTGTGGGGACAAATGTTAACCCCTGCAATACCACAATTGTGTCATAAACATCAGGCATTGAAGGAGTTAATGCTGCACTGTTGCTCTCATGGAGCGATCAGGCAGCAGGGGAGGGTTGGGGCTGGTCTCCACACTCATGTGGAGACCAAAGAACCTTCTCCCCTTGGATGCAATTGCTGGTCTTTAGACCAGGGATTGCAGTGAGGAATCTCTTTGATCACTCCTGTAGGCTTCCATGCCTACAGGAGTAACCAAAGGGCTTGTGGAGGCTTGTTTTTGCTGTTGCTGGTCTGCCTGGCAGAACACCAGCAGCAGAACCACGTACAAAACGGGTATTAACCCCTAAAATACCACGATCGCAGCATTGAAGGGGTTAACGCTGCACTGTCGCTCTCATGGAGCGATCAGGCAGCAGGGGGATGCAGCATCAGCGTGGGGACCCGATCAACACACAACCCCTTCACGTTTTCAGCCTACAGAATCACTCTATGGGAGTGATCAAAGGCTCGGGGGGCTGTGCTGTCTTCCCAGAGACCTGGGCAGACAGCAGCAGCAGCGCCCCCGCGATCACCACGATTGTGGCGATGTGGGGGCATTTTTTTGGGATGAAGTACCTGGTACGTCCCGGTCTGCAGGGAATGTAGACAGGAAGTACCAGGTACGTCACCGGTACGAAAGGGGTTAATTTTGTCACAATGAGTGTGTGTAAGTGGGACTATGAGCAGTCAGTTTTAGTCTCATGAAATGGTCCCGCTATTGAACCCCCCAATACCATTTGGTAACCCCAAGGGTGAATTTCATTCTGCAAGCCATACCGAATTACATGCCCGGGCCAGTTCAATATTTTTTTTTTTTTTTTTTTTTAGGAAGGAAGTAATGTGAGAAAAGACTCATTGAAACAACTAAAAGGATGTGAGCAACAGGAGTTAATACGCCAGCTGTTTGATATGCAGTTACTATGTATCATACATAGTTATTGGGAATTTTAGTATAAAGTATTAGCATGTTATAAAACAGGTGTTACCTGGAAACCCAGAATTAAAGGGTAGATCTAAACCCACTAATCTAATTATTAGCAATACCCTGCAGAGAATGACTTTTTCCTCCTTTACAGTGAATATCATCACTCTACGGCTGCTGGATTCCACGCACGACACCGGCGTAACACAACTACATGTAAAGGGTGCTCACACTTTCTGCACATGTCTCGCACCCCACCCCCTCTGAACTTCCTCAATCACATGTTGATGACAGGTGTCCTCAGCTGTTCCTGTGACTCTAGATGGCATCATCTGTGGACCCTGCCAGAGCTCATCTGTCGGGAATGGGGCAACTAGGCTCTAATCAAATAACTGTTTCGCTGCACCAAGTATTTCGGGTAGCAACATATTAAATTATTAGGTAGTAAACCTAGCAATGACAATATAAGGAATAGGCCCCCATTGTTCTAATCCAAATTTCCTCATGGGTAGTCATGTTCCGATGGCACTACAGAGAGGGCAGTAAAAGCCTCCAGAAAGGACAAGTCACGTATACTGCCCAGCGAATTTATTGCAACATCAGGCGTTACTGGGTTAGAACTCCCATCACAACGAACGAGGCTTTAAACAATGGCAGCTCCAACCCACAGTGGTCGGGGATGGGAAAAGCTGATTGCCATAGCATGGTATAAACTATCATTAATTGCCCTCACCTGACAGTCATACAGCCCAATTAGCTGATCCAGGATCCATTCCTCCAGTCGCAGTCTCTTCCTTAACTCCTTGCGATCATATTTGACTGTTACTTTGCCTTGATGCCGTCTCTCCGGCTCCTCTGCACTCTCACTCGGAGACTGGAAGTACACCCGGGGGGAAGTGGGGTGTGGACTGGAGCCGGGGCTACTGAGAGCTGCCATCGGGCAACAACGTCAGTCTCGGGGTTATTGATAAGCGGAAAGCTAACTCGGTATAACTCGGAAGATAGCTGGAGTTGGAGAAAAAGTCGAAACCAGCAGTCTGTAATTCCAAGACCTCAAGCGACAGTCTCTGTTTGAAAGAAAGAATAGGAAAACCAGAAAAATAGTTATATAGCCATGTGGGTCTTTTAAAAAGAGACAGTCATGGGTTTAGTTAGACTCCAGTGACCGATCCATCACACGTCTTTTGTGTTTCTTTATGAGAAATCACTCTTCGTCGGGAGTTTCTTTGGTGTACACGAGCTGTTTAGTTGACTTTTCCCAAACAGGTCTCTTCCATAACTCACTCTATCGTGCTATTTCTCCCCCACGTGGAATACTCTCTCTAACCCCATAAAGTCTCTTACCCTTCCTGTCTGTCTCCGTCTCCTTTGTCTCTGCCGTCTCTGCCGTCTCTCCCACATCCTCCCTTCCCCGCCTCTTAAAGAGACAGCTCCCCCTTATGGGCCGTCTGTGCCTCGTTCTTTTTGGTGCAGCCGCTGCAACTCATTTTCATCTTCAGTTTACGTTTGTCCTTTCTATTGAGAATCTCACCCCTTTAATTTGTTTATTTATTAAAACGTATTTCTTTGTTTCCCTGTTGTATGTTTTATATTGACCTTCTGTGCTTTTTCCCCTTCTTCTCAAACTATATATTATATTCCATTATCTTTTGTCTTTCTAGCAATCTCTAATTTTTGCTCGTTTGATTATTTTCAAATCTGTTTTGCCATATGAATGGAATCCTTCATTTTTTCATATAATCTCATAGTTATTACAAGGAAATTTTCATTTCCCTCCTTTATCCCTTTCATACTGGCGTCTTTCTCTCATGCTATCTGGCAGACGGTTTTATAAAAAGGGTCAGGAAAAAGCTATTTCTCTCTCTTTTGAGGCCCTATTTTAGTCTTGTCATTCTCCAAGCTCCTTTACATTTATTTTGGCTCTCTTTATTTGTCTTTAACCTCTGCCTCATTTTGTCCTATGAATGCAGTTTTTTTTATTTTCTGATTTTTCTCACGGTTTCTGCCTTTTTGGCTCCTCCTCTGTCAGCCGCCGACACTTTTTTCAGTTAACTTCTAGGCTGAAGTGATGGGAAGTTCGGATCATTAAAGTGAATCGGATCATTTCGATTCGTTCACTGAAATGATCCGATTCATGATCCGGATCTTCGGATCACTCAGTGTGCCTGCAGGCACACTAACGATTGGCCCCGCCCCTTTCATTATGAATCCTCCCCCCTGCCTCCAGTGATGTCAATGAAGACAGAGAGTCGTTCAAAGATTCGGATCTTACAGGGATCCGAATCTTACAGTGATCCGGATCGTTGTAAGACCGGATCGTTGTAAGATCCGGATCGTTGTAAGATCCGGATCTTTGTAAGATCCGGATCTTTGAACGACTCTCTGCCTTCATTGGCATTCTAATCATTCAGATAATATCACTATACTATTATAAATAATACATTAATAATCACAGCCCCCAGGATTTACATTCCCCTTTACCTGCAACTCCACCTTAAGCTAACTTTATTAAATTAATTAAATTAACCCTCACCATTAAATTAACCCTAAACACCCCATCAACCATGACTGCCCCTAAAATTAACCCTTAACACCCCATTAAGCATAACTGCCCCCAAATTAACCCTAAACACCCCATTATGCATAACTGCCCCTAAATTAACCCTAAACACCCCGTTAAGCATAACTGCCCCCAAATTAACCCTAAACACCTCATTAAGCATAACTGCCCCTAAATTAACACTAAAGACCCCATTAAGCATAACTACCCCCATATTAACCCTAAACACCTCATTAAGCATAACTGCCCCTAAATTAACACTAAAGACCCCATTAAGCATAACTGCCCCCAAATTAACCCTAAACACCTCATTAAACATAACTGCCCCTAAATTAACACTAAAGAACCCATTAAGCATAACTGCCCCTAAATTATCCCTAAACACCCCATTAAGCATAACTGCCCCTAAATTAACACTAAAGACCCCATCAACCATACCAATTTATTAGGTAATTTATCTGGAGTATATGCAATTAATTTAGGGGCAGTTATGGTTAATGGAGTATTTAGGGTTAATTTCAGGGGCCGTTATGGTTAATGGGGTCTTTAGGGTTAATTTCAGGGGCCGTTATGGTTAATGGGACCTTACGGTTAATTTCAGGGGCAGTTATGGTTGATGGGGTATAAGGGTTAATTTTATGCTGATGACTGAGGGTTAATTTAATTAATTTAATAAAGTTAACTGTAGGTGCAGTTATAGGTAAATGGGGGCAAACTCAGGGCAATCTAAATCCTGGGGGCAGTGTGAACATTATTAATGTATTTATTTATAAAAGTATGGTATCAGTAATATTCTCTGAATGATTCCAATCTCTGTAAGATTCGGATCCTTGTAAGATCCGGATCCCTGTAAGATTCGAATCATTCGACTCTTCGGTTCATTCGACTCTTCGGTTCATTCGACTCTTCGGTTCATTCGACTCTTTGAACGAGTCTCTGACTCTATGAGTCATCCTTCCTGTGTGAATTAATGATCTGTAACCTGACCCCAGAGTCTGTGTCTGAGTGCTCTGCAGATTACTCACAGCTCTAGGATCAGGTTACAGCTGCATGATTCACAGACTGAACCGCTACAAATGAATCGTTCAGTCTAGTGAACCGATTCAACCGGATCACTAAAAAGAACCGGATCAAATGAACGATTCGTTCATGATCCGGACATCACTTCACTACTAGGCTCTAGACCTGGCTGGTTTCTGTTCATACCGCATTAGTGATGGGAAGTTCGGATCATTAAAGTGAATCGGATCATTTCGATTCGTTCACTGAAATGATCCGATTCATGATCCGGATCTTCGGATCACTCAGTGTGTCTGCACGGAGTTACTGTTTTCCAGTAACTCCGTGCAGACACACTAACGATTGGCCCCGCCCCTTTCATTATGAATCCTCCCCCCTGCTTCCAGTGATGTCAATGAAGGCAGAGAGTCGTTCAAAGATTCGGATCTTACAGGGATCCGAATCTTACAGTGATCCGGATCACTGTAAGATCCGGATCATTGTAAGATCCGGATCATTGTAAGATCCGGATCATTGTAAGATCCGGATCTTTGAACGACTCTCTGCCTTCATTGGCATTCTAATCATTCAGATAATATCACCATACTGTTATAAATAATACATTAATAATCACTGCCCCCAGGATTTACATTCCCCTTTACCTGCAACTCCACCTTAAGCTAACTTTATTAAATTAATTAAATTAACCCTCACCATTAAATTAACCCTAAACACCCCATCAACCATGACTGCCCTAAAATTAACCCTTAACACCCCATCAACCATGACTGCCCCTAAAATTAACCCTTAACACCCCATTAACCATAACTGCCCCCAAATTAACCCTAAACACCCCATTAAGCATAACTGCCCCTAAATTAACCCTAAACACCCCGTTAAGCATAACTGCCCCCAAATTAACCCTAAACACCCCATTAAGCATAACTGCCCCCAAATTAACACTAAAGACCCCATTAAGCATAACTGCCCCCAAATTAACACTAAAGACCCCATTAAGCATAACTGCCCCCAAATTAACCCTAAACACCTCATTAAGCATAAATGCCCCTAAATTAACACTAAAGACCCCATTAAGCATAACTGCCCCCAAATTAACCCTAAACACCTCATTAAGCATAACTGCCCCTAAATTAACACTAAAGACCCCATTAAGCATAACTACCCCCAAATTAACCCTAAACACCTCATTAAGCATAACTGCCCCTAAATTAACACTAAAGACCCATTAAGCATAACTGCCCCCAAATTAACCCTAAACACCTCATTAAGCATAACTGCCCCTAAATTAACACTAAAGACCCCATTAAGCATAACTGCCCCTAAATTATCCCTAAACACCCCATTAAGCATAACTGCCCCCAAATTAACACTAAAGACCCCATCAACCATACCAATTTATTAGGTAATTTATCTGGAGTACATGCAATTAACTTAGGGGCAGTTATGGTTAATGGAGTATTTAGGGTTAATTTCAGGGGCCGTTATGGTTAATGGGGTCTTTAGGGTTATTTTCAGGGGCCGTTATGGTTAATGGGATCTTTACGGTTAATTTCAGGGGCAGTTATGGTTGATGGGGTATAAGGGTTAATTTTATGCTGATGACTGAGGGTTAATTTAATTAATTTAATAAAGTTAACTGTAGGTGCAGTTATAGGTAAAGGGGGGCAAACTCATGGGAATCTAAATCCTGGGGGCAGTGTGAACATTATTAATGTATTTATTTATAAAAGTATGGTATCAGTGATATTCTCTGAATGATTAGAATCTCTGTAAGATTCGGATCCTTGTAAGATCCGGATCCCTGTAAGATTCGAATCATTCGACTCTTCGGTTCATTCGACTCTTCGGTTCATTCGACTCTTCGGTTCATTCGACTCTTCGGTTCATTCGACTCTTCGGATCATTCGACTCTTTGAACGACTCTCTGACTCTATGAGTCATCGTTCCTGTGTGAATTAATGAGCTGTAACCTGACCCCAGAGTCTGTGTCTGAGTGCTCTGCAGATGACTCACAGCTCTAGGATCAGGTTACAGCTGCATGATTCACAGACTGAACCGCTACAAACGAATCGTTCAGTCTAGTGAACCGACTCATCCGGATCACTAAAAAGAACCGGATCAAATGAACGATTCGTTCATGATCCGGACATCACTATACCGCATGGACT
Organism: Spea bombifrons; assembly: GCF_027358695.1. Taxonomy (NCBI): domain Eukaryota; kingdom Metazoa; phylum Chordata; class Amphibia; order Anura; family Pelobatidae; genus Spea; species Spea bombifrons. The sequence goes on along the minus strand of NC_071096.1, from coordinate 18,925,273 downwards.
TGATTTAATGATTCATCTAAACCTTTGAGAAAATGAAGACCACTCTTTAAAATTATACTGTACAATGCAACTCCCAGGGCACAAAAAAACAAAACATAATTGCATGTAAATGCCAATTACGGGTTTTGTAGCCCATCGTGCTTTGATTCCACATCTACACCACTGCACGTCTAATCAGACCAAGCAAACTGCAATGTGTCCAAAGAAGTCAAAGTGAATTCATTTTAGGGCAGGTTGTTACAGCAAAATCACATTAGGGCCAATCCTGCTAAGGGTTTTTGCTCATCAACAGCCTTGAGGCTGTCACTGCCCCGTTTGAAAGTCCTTAGGAAGAGTGATTTCTCATTAAGATACTGTTTTATAGCACAAAAGACTTGTGATGGATTGGTCACAGGAGCCTAACTAAACCCATGACTCTCTTTTTACAAGACCCACGTGGCTATATAACTACTTTTCTGGTTCTCTTGTTTTTTCTTTCTTTCAAACGGAGACTTGAGGTCTTGGAATTACAGTCTGCTGGTTTCGACTTTTACTCTAACTTCAGCTATCGAGTTGTACTTGTTAGCTTTCAGGTAAGGATTGTTGCTCATCTATAACCTTACTGTTGTTGTTGGCATTAACATTTTAAAAATATCATATGCAACACCTCCATAACCTTTAGGTCTTGCCTGTGTTTGGATAGAGTGTGGGAGGTAGCCGGGAGAGGAATGGGTTTAGGGCTTGGGAAGTTATGGTCAGAGCTAGGTAGGATGTAGAGGAGCTGGGAGTCACTGCTTACAGAGGAGGAGATGGAGAGCCATGGGGACAGAAAGAAGTCACAGAGCTTAGACTGTGCACTGAAACACTTTTTAATGTCACGGTGCATGTGGCATCTGATTTTCAGTAAACTTTATTTGGTTCTGGGACTGAATGCCACAGATCTTCATATAAGCGTTTTTAGAGATTTGGAGTCTTTGGCTTTTGTACACACTGCCCAGTTTCTGCTCAAAATGTTAGCTGGCACATTTTGTTTTATGACAACTCCGTAATGTCTGCTTTCCATCACAAACCGTTTGTACCTTGCTAGGTTGTTCTCCTATTATGTCCTCATATTAAAGCAAAGGAAACAATTATTTGATCCCCTGCTGATTTTGTATGTTTGCCCACTGACAAAGACATGATCAGTCAATAATTTTAATGGCAGGTTTATTTGAACAGCGAGAGACAGAATAACAACAAAATCCAGAATAACATATTTCAAATAAGTTATACATTGATTTGCATTTTACTTAGTGAAGTAAGTATTTGATCCCCTATCAAACAGCAAGATGTCTTGCTCCCAGGTGTCTTTTATACAGGTAACGAGCTGAGATTAGGAGCACTCTAAAGGAAGTGCTCCTAATCTCATCTTCTTACCTGTATAAAGACACCTGTCCACAGAAGCAATCAATCAATCAGATTCCAAACTCTCCACCATGACCAAGACCAAAAAGCTGTCCAAGGATGTTGGGGACAAGATTGTAGACCTACACAAGGCTGGACTGGGCTACAAGACCATCGCCAAGCATCTTGGTGAGAAGGTGACAACAGCTGGTGCGATTATTCACAAATGGAAGAAACACAAAATAACTGACAATCTCCCTCGGTCTGAGGCTCCATGCAAGACCTCACCTTGTGGAGTTTCAATGATTATGAGAACGGTGAGGAATCAGCCCAGAACTACACAGCAGGATCTTGTCAATGATCTCAAGGCAGCTGGGACCATAGTCACCAAGAAAACAATTGGTAACACGCTATCCCGTGAAGGACTGAAATTCTGCAGCACCCGCAAGGTCCCTCTGCTCAAGAAAGCACATATATAGCCCATCTGAAGTTTGCTAGTGAACATCTGAATGGTTCAGACAACTGTGTGAAAGTGTTGTGGTCAGATGAGACCAAAGTCTATTTGACATCAACTCAACTCGCAGTGTCTGGAGGAGGAGGAATGCTGCCTATGACCTCAAGAACATCATCCCCACCGTCAAACATGAAGGTGGAAACATTATGCTTTGGAGGTTATTTTTCTGCTAAGGGAACAGGACAACTTCATTGCATCAAAGGGACGATGGATGAGGGCATGTACCGTCAAATATTGGGTGAGAACCTCCTTCCCTCAGCCAGGGCATTGAAAATGGGTTGTGGATGGGTATTCCAGCAAGATAACACACGGCCAAGGCAACAAAGGAATGGCTCAAGAAGAAGCGCATTAAGGTCCTGGAGTGGCCTAGCCAGTATCCAGACCTTAATCCCATAGAAAACCTGTGGAGGGAGCTGAAGGTTCGAGTTGCCTCAAAACCTTAATGACTTGGAGAAGATCTGCAAAAAGGAGTGGGACAAAATCTCTCCTGAGATGTGTGGCCAACTACAAGAAACATCTCACCTCTGTGATTGCCAACAAGGCTTTTGCCACAAAGTACTAAGTCATGTTTTGCAAAGGGGTCAAATACTTATTTCGCTGAGTAAAATGTAAATCAATGTATAACTTATTTGAAATGCGTTATTCTGGATTTTTTTGTTGTTCTGTCTCTCACTGTTCAAATAAACCTACCATTAATTATAGACTGATCATGTCATTGTCAGTGGGCAAACGTACAAAATCAGGACGGGATATAAAAAATTTTTTTTCTTCACTGTATGTGCACCTTGCACATTTTCCTTAAAACAGCTAAATTAAATAGACGCTGCAACATGTAACTGGTGCCATTACTGGCTCAGGCACGTAGGTTTGTCCAACAGCCCCATGGCCCTTTACACCATTGTCTGTATATTAACATTATAAATGTCTATACCAATATCTGGCAGGTGTCCCTCACCCCTGGGGTATAAACCAAATAATCCACCTTCCAATTCTGTATGCCTGAAAAACATGCCCTGATTTTTTTCAATAGCTTTATTAACTTTCCTGCAGAATTAGTGAAGCGGTCTGAGGTAGCTCACTCGAAGGCAGCACAATCTAGGTACCATCTCAGACCAAACAAAGCAAATCTTGGAAAATCTTTTGCTTAAAAACAACATATTATTTTTCCTATCAAACAAAAGATTAACAGACTTTAAGACCCCAACATCATTCCCTCCCAAATAAATAATAATGACATCCAGATGTGGAAAATTCAACAAGCATTGTGGTATAACAGAAATAAGCGGTGCACATCTTAAACTCTGCACTCCTTTGTAAAAAAGTGTTCACTGTTCCTGAGTCCAAGCCCAAATTTAAGCCATAGTATCTTTCCTCAGCCGTCTTCTGAGCCTAGAAGATAAAGAAATGCCAAACCACCAAGACGATTGCCTTCTTTCTCCTGCTTGATAAGACACAAATAAAATAAATATAATTTCATAAAACACAAAAGCTTAATCACCTATACTAAATGCCTAATGTAGATTTTGAATCTTTCAGATTACCACCCACCCAAACCCCATCTTGCTGCTTCCGTCGCTGCACCTTTTGTGAAAGTGTGAAGAATAACGCACATGCCCCAATACATAACTGAAGTACCCCATTGAACTGAAACTTAGTTAACAAAATTCCTGATTGATGCACAAAAAATGGTCCTTCCACCTTTTGACGCATTCCAAGGTAATGTATCACTGAAGCACAGGGGGGCCCATTTAGCTTCATAAGAGAAAACCATTTACCCACCCCTTTGTGAACTGTTTTGGATTTGCTAACAAAGGCCCCCACCTTATTCTCATCTGCAATAACATTATCTCTTTGAAGACCCGACCTAACACATCTGCTCCTAACCACTGACTAGCTAATCAGTAAAGCTGCAAAGAAAGACAGTAAAGACATCTAAATAAGAAAAAAACCTTCTAATTCCATAATGTCCTTTTTAAGGACTGGTGCCCAAAATTGTTCTGCATATTCAAGGTGAGGTCTTACCAATCACCTGTAAAGAGGCAAGATAATATCCCCCTCCCTTGAATCAATCTCTTTTTATGCATGCCAAAACCTTATTGGCCCTCGCAGCTGCTTGTCACACCAACGCACATACACACACACCAGGACAGGCTCTGTCACACCAACACCCATACACACACACACATCAGGACAGGCTCTGTCACACCGACATCCAAACACACACCAGGACAGGCTCTGTCTGACACCCAAACACACACACTAGGACAGGCTCTGCCACACTGACACCCAGACCACACACACTAGAACAGGTTCTTCAAAAACGACATCCAAACCATAAAGTTTGACAAAGGCTGATGGTAGAACTAGTGCATGGAAATGGTTAAAATACCAGCATATGAAATACCTTGGGGTGTCTTGTTTTTAAAACTATATGGTTTGATGGGGTAAATTGCATTGGCCGGCTTCAAAGATACCCGAAATAGCACATGGGGCAGAATGACCAGCTTTGGGGGAAAAATGGTTTTGAAATACCAAAACGCTACTGGTACTTATTGTCCCATAATGTGCAGAAAAAAGCTACTAGTAACCCCTTAATGACCAGGCTGTGTTTTACCTTTTGTACCATTGGGACCGAGGCTGTTTTAACACTTTTACGGTGTTCGTGTTTAGATGTAATTTTCTCTTCACTCATTTAGTGAACCCACACAAATTATATGTTGTTTTTTTAAGGACAAGAAGGGCTTTCTTCAGATACCATTGTTTTAATCATATTATCTAATTTCCCATAAAAAATAATAAAATATGATGAAAAATGTAAAAAAACCCCCACATTTTCTGACTTTTACCCCAAAAATCTTTTACTCATCCAAAAAAGCTAATGAAAAAACCTGATGAAAGACCTGGATTCCCCTCACTGTCGGCCGGTCTCTCACCGTAACCGTGAGTAACGGAGGCTGTCTGTGCGATGCAGACCCCCACCGGCTGACAGAGAATCATCCTCTCTGTCAGCCGGTGGGGGTCTGCATCGCACAGACAGCCTCCGTTACTGCCCTTCCCTTACAAAAAAATTACTGCAGTTTTTCTGCAGTTTTTTGGACATGAAAAAACTGCAATACTGTACTTTTACTGCAGTATTACTGCACGTTTACTGCAGTTTTACTGCATTTGTACTTCACTGTACTGCATTATTACTGCGTATTTACTGCGCTTTTTTTTTTTACTGCAATTATACTGCATTGTACTTCAATGTACTGCAGCTTTATTGCAATTGTACTTCCGTACAAAAATAACTGCAGTAAAACTGCAGTACAGTGAAGTACAAATGCAGTAAAACTGCAGTAAATGTGCAGTAATACTGCAGTAAAAGTGCAGTATTGCAGTTTTTTCATGTCCAAAAAACTGCAGTATTACTTCAGAAAAACTGCAGTAATTTTTTCGTAAGGGTTCACTTACGCTGAGGCTTCTACGAAGCTGCAGTGAAAGTGCCTGTCAGTAACGGAGCCGGGTAGAGAGGCAGAGTGGTGTATGGGAGGGGGGGTCAGAGGGGTGTATGGGAGCCACCCTCCCATACACCACTCTGGCTCCTCCCTCTCCCATACGCCACTCTGCCTCTCTACCCAGCTCCCTGGTGTCTTGTGAACCTCCGTTGCTGACAGGAGGCAGAGTGGAGTATGGGAGTGGGAGGAGGCAGAGTGGAGTATGGTGGGGGGAGGCAAAGTGGTATATGGGAGGGGGGAGGAGGCAAAGTGATGTATGGGAGGGGGGAGAAGGGAAAATGATGTATGGGAGGGGGAGGAGGCAGAGTGGTGTATGGGAGGGGGGGAGGCAGAGTGGAGTATGGGAGGGGGGAGGAGGCAGAGTGATGTATGGGAGGAGGCAGAGTGATGTATGGGAGGAGGCAGAGTGGAGTATGGGAGGGGGGAGGAGGCAAAGTGGTATATGGGAGGGGGAGGAGCCAAAGTGATGTATGGGAGGGGGAGGAGGCAGAGTGGAGTATGGGAGGGGGAGCAGGCAGAGTGGAGTATGGGAGGGGGAGGAGCCAGAGTGGTGTATGGGAGGGGGAGGAGCCAGAGTGGTGTATGGGTGAGTTATAGTGGTGTATGGGGTGTATTATGAATTTCAGGGCATATAGGGCGTATAAGGCATATCGATATTAGGCATATCAGGGGGGCATAAAACATATCTGGGGGTAAAAGGTATATCAGGGGGCTCAGTTGCATATCACTGGCATATAAGGAGTATAAGGCATATCGGGGGCACAGTGGCATATCAGGGGGCACAGTGGAATCTGGCATATAAGAGGTATAAGGCATATATGGGGCAGAGTGGCAAGCTGGGGGTCAGATGTGCATAGCTGGGGGCAGTTTGGTAAATAAAAAAAAATTTAAACAAGGCTTTTTTCTCATAGTTTTTATTAAATATGAAAAATAGTTAACATATGAATTAATATTTACTAATAACTTTGTATTAAAACCTAGTTTGAGAAACACCGTGTTTGGGTTCTTGTAGCTTTTATTATTATGTTAGTAAAATAAGAAGGTGAATAGAGAGAGGCCATTGCAATAAAGAGATGACAGTGTAAATTGTACATTTTTTATTACATTATTTTAAGTTGAAAAAGAATTGCATTTTTTTTATCCGATTAATCGAAAAAATAATCCGCCAACTAATCGATTATTAAAATAATCGTTAGTTGCAGCCCTAACTAAGATCCAGATCCCCCGCAGCTGCAGGGGACCTGGATCCTCCTGTCCCCCCCCCCGCCACCCCACTTTCTGGAGGCAGAGTGCTCTGTGAAATGCCTTTTAACCCCCTTAATGCCACCCTGCCTCCAGAAATGCCTTTTTAACCCTCTATACGCCACTCTGCCTCCTGAATGCCTTAAACCTCCCTATATGCCACTCTTCCCCATAATATGCCTTTTAACCCTCTAAATGCCAGAGTGGCATATAGGGGTATAAGGCATTTCTGGAGGCAGAGTGGCATATAGGGGGTATAAGGCATTTCTGGGGCAGATGTGCATAACTGGGGGGCAGGTTGGAAAATAGAAGGAAATAAAACCAAAATATTTTTCTCAATCATAGCTTTTATTAAAAAAAAAAATAGTTTAGATGAATTAACATTTACTGGTAAAACTTTTTTCCTATAGGGTCGTATTATATTCAGGCGTTTTCTTTTTACCTAAATTAATATTCAGATTTGGGGGGTCGTCTTATAATCAGGGTCGTCTTATAATCGAGCAAATACGGTAATATAAGATGCTGATATAACCTCACTTTAGCTTAGCGGGCTTGAGAGCGTCTGCCCTTGCTTAGAGGTAGACTTAGAATAAAAATGAAATATAGCTTTAGCATAGTAGTAGGCTCTTAGGCCCATGTAAATGTAAAATAAAAATAAAATACTGCTAGTAGTTTTACTAGGTAGTATATTGTAGTTAAACTTGAGTTAATAAGACCATTTAGTGGCATTAGTTAACCACTCTTTAAATAACTTGAGCACTTTGCCAGACTCCACACAACAGCACAGTGCAGTTGTACATTCTTTTTCAGCAGTAGCACTGAAGGGAAACTTCCTCAAATTTTTTGTGTTTCCATTTTTTCTTCTTTTAAATCCTATTTTTCTTTAGAAAGCTATTTTCCCTTTCCCCCTAGCACTACACACACAACATAAAATTTGAAATAGATCCTCCTTATGGGACTAAGAAAAGGAGGGAGGGACAAAATCCATCTACCACCACCATCACCACCATCACAAGTTCGTCTACGATGCAGCCAGTCTGGTCAGACAAGTAGGCCAAGCTCTCGGTTCTCATTTGGGGAATCATTGCTTGCAGGATCTATGTCATCATGTAAAGGAAAGGCAATAATAGCAGGCAGCAGTAGCACTGCTAGGCCCACCAGCTCTATGTTTTGTTACGGAAAGCCTAAAGCACCAGAAGCACATTCAAAGTTAAAGGGCCTCCCAAGACCACCACCTCTACCACCACTTGTGCTGTGCCTGCTGTTCCCACAGGTACTGCCACACCATTTCCTCCTAGCACCACCTCTAGCAAGCTACCAAGTCCTTACAATATTTTTGTGAAGACAGTTAGAGAGAGAGAGCTACACGTAGTGGAACTCCATCTAGCAAGGTACCAGAGGCGCGTGAGACCGAGAGGCGAAGTTCAGAGTTAGGCTCTGTTCTTCCTGCTAGTACTACTACTAGTAGTAGTCATGATATCAGTCTTAGCTCCAGCCTAGCATGAATTCCATTTGATCTGGCTAATGAAGAACTTGACTATGAGCCAGAGGAAGTGGAGGAGAGAATAGAGGAGATGAGTATTCAGGAATCTGATTCCTCAGGAAGCAGTGTACGAATGACTAATGCACAATTTTCCAACAGCAAAACAAAAAATTTGCAGTCCCACTAGCATTTCTATGGCCAGTACTCCTGTTTGCACTGGCACTGTTACCACTGCCACCACCAGTACTGTAACTGTGCCAAATGAAGAACAACCACTGTTAGTAGCAGTGTAGAGAGCCTAGAGATGGAGAGTGAGAATAACTCTCAAAAGTGCACTGTCCAAGGCTCCCCGTGCCCCAATTTGAAAGTGTAGAAGAAGGGCGCTATGGAAAGTGCAGGAGGTAGGATTACTCGTATCGCTCCTGTGTTTCAGCAGTTTCCAAGGCTGCTGGTCAGTGTGTACATTTCACAACAGATTTGTGGAGTACACCTAGCGGGCAGCATGCCTTTCTTTTCTTGACAGCACACTGGTGGCAGCCCGGTGTGTCTAAGGAAGCTGCTGCAGCAGGCTACCGATCATTCCTTCTCCATGCAGAAGTGATGGATGAAAGGCACACTTTTGAAAATATTCTGCATGCAATAAAGAAAATGTTTTGCCTTTGGGTGGGAGCAGAGGGTGGCACCAACGGTAAAGTTGAGTTTGTGGTAACTGACGGACATGCAAACATGGTGGAAGCGCTGCAAGATGGTCATATTGTTAGTGTGCGCTGAGCAGCCCACATCATCCATTTTATAGTCAAGTCAGCAATGTAAGAAGGAAGTAATTTAGCAGCAGTAATTCTGTCAGGCTACAGAAAGATCACTGGGCACTTCCACTACATTGTTAAGGCTAGCCAACTTTTGAGGGAAGAGCAGGAGAGGGCAGGTCTTCCCATACACTGTCTAAGATGTGAGTACGCGGTGGAACTCCACTTTAGATATGCTGAAGAGGGTTTTGGAGCAGCAGAGGGCAATCAATAATCTTGCCTCAGAGCACAATATTGGGATTACATCTCCATTGACTAGGGAGGATTGGACAGTGATCACCCAGCTAGTGGCAGTCCTTAAATCATTTAGGGATGCCACAGAAAATGTAAGCTCAAACACTGCCAGTCTGGCCCAGGTAATCCCAGTGTTCTCCCATCTAGGAAGCTAGAAGCATGTGTTCCTTGAAAACTGTGAGGCTGTTCAAGGTGGCGCTCTATATCCTGACGTAGCAGCCATAGTCAGGAAGCTGTAGATCTGCTAAAAGTACACCTTCGCAAAAGGATGGAAGAAAGTCCTGAAATGATGCTAGCGTGCCTTTGCGATCCAAGTCTTAAGGTAAGGCTAGCAATCAAATTCATTGTTCTTAGTAGCTACCGGGAGCAATTGGTTCAAAAGGTGAGTGACTGGCAGCATAAAAGTGGAATGCTGTCCGAGGAGGGAGAGGTGCAGGTGGAGGAAGAGATGATGTCTGCTACTCCTAGCAGCAGAATCAGCAGCAGTGCCACAAGCAGCACAACACAGCTGAGTGGAGCAGCTGCATTTTGGGAAGAGGCACTTGGAAGTATAGTCGGACCCACTGACAGAACTAGCATGTTCAAAGTGAGCATGTGTTTTCTATGACTGGAAATATACTGAGTCCACAGCGCTCACGCATGACACCTCATCTGATGGAGCAGATTGCCTTTCTTAAATTAAATCTGCCCAAGTTGGGGTACCCAGCTCTACACGCCGGTGTAGCCAGCTTACGCTAGGGCCTATTGTTTGAGCTCTGGAAGTCCGCTCCCAAACGTCAAGGACTGACAGTGTTTGGATGCTTTGCCCTGGTGGGTCGTCAATTGCCCACTCATTCACCTTTTCCGTTTCCAATGCTGCTGGTGGTGGTGCCAGTGTCTCTTCCCTGCCAGTTCGCTTCCTGGCTAAAGTCATGCCCAAAATGTCCCTAATGGTAAAGGTAGTTTCTCCCCCTGGCTGCATCTATTTGAGGTATGGCAAAGCCTGCTACCTCCATCTGATTCACAACCAACCAAACATAACATACACATATACACAATTCACAAGGATCTTTCCTGTTATTTGCCCTGGCCGTTAACACTACGCTCAGTAGCCTACAGGTAATGTTATAACTTACACTTCACCATATAACCCTAAGATAATATTTGGAGTTTTTTGGTCCTCTTTCTTCTAACAAATACCTTCCAACGGTTCCAAATTTCCCTACAGTCCCGTTGTTTGCATCCTGTCAACTTTGGTAAGTAAGTATGCCCTTGTGGGTAAGTATGCAAATGTAGGTAAAAATAAATATAATAAAACTATTTTTATAATATAATAAAATAAACATAAGAAATGTACCCATTATTTGTAATAACACCCATTAAATTTAAAATTTGATATATTATTTATCAATAATAGATCTTTAACCAACCCAGTGCACTACTAATATTCTTAACTTTACATTAACCCTATAAGTCTAAGCTTATTTTGAGTTTTTGTCCCACATTCTTTCATCCGCATACCTGCCAACAGCCCCTACTTTTCCGGGAGAGTCGTGTTTTTTTTCAGTCCTGTCCCGTCAAATTCGGGTTGTTGGAAAGTATGCCATTGTAAATAGTTTACAAATGTTAGCCAAGTATGTAAAAGTGGTCTAAAGTCCCCTATTATTATTTTATTATACTTCTATGGGTGTTATATGATAAATAAATAATCCCTGTTTCTCACAGGCCAAGTTGCTCAGAGCATTTTTCTAAGTCTCAGACAACTGCTCTGAGCAACTTGGCCTGAGAGGAACAGGGATTTCCTTTTAGGGCAAGGTACACTTCGGAGCACCTCGGATCGCGCGGTCCGTGTGTGCGACCTTTAAATCATGGCCAAAGTTGCTGCTGCAATGTGTTTGTTAACCCCATATTAATCCCTGCTAGGAAATCGAAGATGGAAATGCACACGAGTAACGTATACGAATATTCGCTCGAAATGAACACAGGAACGGGGGGAATATTTGTAGAATACGAAGATTTTTTCCCCCGAAGACGAACACAAAGACTTCGCCGGCACCCCAAGTCTAGTAATTACGTCTGTGTGTGCTTAGTTGGTAGTATTCCCTTTAGAGAAAATAGAATTGGTATAATGAGACTCGCAGTCCAGGTCTGACCAAACACACTATATGTCTCACATGATATTCATTGAAATTCTGATGAGAAATTGAAACTTTGAAAATTATGTGTGATGAAATTTATTTTTTATTATTGACCTTATACTAATTTAATCTAATTTTTGTATTTTATTAAATGAATTAATTATGAAATAATAAGATATTAAAGTTTGAAGTTTGGGAAAATGAATGAATAGTGTATATAAGTTTATGTAGAGTCAATATAAATGCAGTTATCTTTATGAGTATCATATGAAATTGTATAAATCAAAGTCAGCATTTAACATCTTAGAGCAGTGATTGCGAACGTTTTCGAGTGCCCAATTTTCTGCATGAAACCAAGTTGCAGACCTCGAACTGCCAACACTGCATACTAAACATGAAAACAAAGTTTTTCAGTACACAATTACAATACACAACAGTGTGCATTAATTTCTCCATATAACTTATGTTTGTTTGTTTTTTAAGCATAGAAACATAGAATGCATCAGCAGATTTTAACTATCTGTCGTCCAAGCAGAAAAACACATGAAAAGAGGGTCTATTCCTAAAATGGATTTTATTAAATAACTAACATTTGCACTGAAATGATATCAGTGTATAAAAAAAATAATGGATTAGCAATTCACAATACTTGTCCTGCATAGCCAACTCTTCTACACGAGGATCAAGATATTTACATTACAAAACTTTTTAGCAACATTACTTAAAGTAAAGAGAGACATATGAAGAAATTAGAAAAAAAAACTAACTGACTTATCTAAAATCTAAACTTTCCTCTTTTTGGCTTCAATGAGTTTTCAACAGAAAACAGCTATGATTGAAGTCTAAGCCAGTGATCAGAAGCATAGATGATGATCCCTCTGTCCAGTATAAATTATGAATAATACATGTTAAAAGGCATTTTCCATAACTTTCAGTTCTTATATACCTGTAAATTCAAATTCCTGGAAATAGCATTGCAGGCCCTTAATGACAAATGACGGTCCGGGTCACGTCACCCGAAAACAAAGGGTAAACAATTGACGTGCCAGGACCGTCACCCTAAAACCAAAACGGTCACCCTAAAACCCAAACCGTGTTGCTGTAATGCCTCGACCTCGAGGCATTCAGCAACACCGCAATCGGCACTACGGGCCGTGTCTGGCCCCTCCCCGGGGCAGCAACGTCCGCCATACACTGTATGGCAGCGGACGCCCATTTTAAAAGTGTTTAGGAGGCGATCAACGATCACCTCCTAAACTTCAACACTTCAAAACTTCAACACCAAACACTCACAACCGCCACTGCGAGTGACTTCGCCAACCGCAAGATGACGGCCGCCCTGTAAAAAATACAATGAAGTTGAAAAAGTTCACTAGACGGTCTCCAGACCCCCTAGAGAACTCTGGCTCCACTTGCAGGTTGAATACAGGTACTGCATTCAACCATGCAAGTCAATGGAGCCCAGCTTTCTAATCACAGCGTGATTAATAAAAATAAATAAAAATAATAAGAAAAAAATAGTTACAAAAAACTAAAATGTAAACATAATTTCCCACTGATGTCACCATCAGGGGAACCTTCAAGTTCCAAAAAATGTAAAAAAAGGCAAAAAAAAAAATATATATATAAAAAAATATTTTTGTGAGCAAGTCCTAAAATTAGCACTTTAGCTTAAAACAATCCTTGCATGGAAAGAGTTAAAATACTGGCATATATATTGGCCATATGTGGCAGGCCAATTGAGCCTGCCACATATGCGATCTCGCTGCGATCACATCCATGATTGCGGTGCTCAGTTGCGCTCAGTTGGGCCAGCCAAACTGTAGACTTGGTCTGCATAAACAAACAAAAGTGATTTCGCTCCGAAATGGCAGAGAATTAAACAGTGAGACTGCCGGGACATGATCTATACACCAAAACGGCCTCATTAAGTTAAAGTTGTTTTGGTGCTTAGACTACCCTTTTAAGTAAACAAGGCTTAGTTTCTAAGTGAAAGTTTGTTTTTTTACAAAGTTTCTACCTCTTTCTAAGTACCAACTAAATGGTCAAAGATTTAGAATCTTTCATTAAAGATATAGCACTTTATAAATTGCATGACTTTATGATTCATTTATTATATATTTATGTCATGCTAATTGAGTACAGTGACAAAAGCATGCTGAAATATAACTAATATACAACAAGAAATTGTATATTAAATTTGTCAGAATTTGGTTTAACAAAAAAAAAAAAAAAGGGCTGCTCAGTCGTAAATGCCTGGGCCTATTTTGTGTCCCAGTTCGGGCCTGCCCCTGTGTCATCTTTGTCCCATAAACACCCTGCCTGTGCCATCTTGGTCCCCAAGGCTCAAACACTCTGCTTGTGCCATCTTTGCCTTTCCCCAAATCACTTATACATATATGATACATACAAACATGTATACAGTCACTCACTCATTCGCTCAATCATTAATTTTCTCACTCATTCACACAAATCATTTACACATATTCATTAATGCATTTTGCAAACATATTCAAGCAATTCATCCACACATTTGTTCATTCTCCCATTCATACACAATGTATCCACACATTAATTCATTCACACAATTTATCCACACATGAATTCATTCATTCTCTCACTCATTCACACAATTCATCCATGCATTAATTATTCATTCTCTTACTCATTCTCACTCTTCATTTCAATATTCTTACTAACCCCCTTTCTCACTAGTTCTGACTCTTTCCCCTTTCCCCCTTTTCACTATCTACCCATACCCCCCCTTCTCACTATCAACCCCCCCTTATATTTCACTTACCGTGCTGAAGTCCTCCAGGCCTCTGTCTTGCTGTTCACTGATGAGCGCCGGGTATGGAGTCATATACCGGCACTCAGCATTAAAATGCCGGCATCACGACCAAGACAGTGTAATTGAAAACGGGAGAAGAAAATGGCCCATCTGGCTTGCCGTGGAGGTGCCGAGCAGACCGAAGATACTCTAAATTTCTGTAATGTGTAGTGTAAAGACAGTAACTGGATAAGCATAAAGTCCATTTTTTCTAAGCCGGAGTAAAACTTGGGTTACATGGTCTCTGTGTTCTGCCAGGGTGGAGAAGAAGATCAGGTTTTTATCTAGATATATTACCATGCCGAGATCCAGAAAGTCTCAAAAAATATTGTTTAGAAAATGCTGAAAGGTAGCAGGGGCATTGCAGAGACCAAATGGCATGACTAAATATTCAAAATGGCCATATCGTGTCCTAAAGGCGGTCTTCCATTCATCTTCTTGATGAATACGGACTAGGTTATAGGCTCCCCGGAGATCCAGCTAAGAAAATATTGTTGCCGAACACACCCAGTCTAGTAGTTTAGAGATAAGAGGTAATGGATATCAGTTCTTGATGGTAATCTTTACATAGTTACATAGTTATATAGGCTGAAAAAAGACATGCGTCCATCAAGTTCAGCCTTTCCCTTATCTGTTATTTTGTTGCTGTTGATCCAAAAGAGGGCAAAAAAACCCAGTTTGGCTCTTTCCAATTTTGCACTAACCAGGGAAAAAATTCCTTCTTGACCAGTGTTCCCTCTAAGCTGTGCGCTTGTGCACGTGCACATAACTTTTAGAAAGAGCGCACAGTACCTAACGGGGAGCTGGGGGGATGGACAGTCCGTATTCAAGCAATTCATCCACACATTTGTTCATTCTCCCATTCATACACAATTTATCCACACATTAATTCATTCACACAATTTATCCACACATTAATTAATTCATTCTCTCACTCATTCACACAATTCATCCATGCATTAATTATTCATTCTCTTACTCATTCTCACTCTTCATTTCAATATTCTTACTAACCCCCTTTCTCACTAGTTCTCACTCTCTCCCCTTTCCCCCTTTCCTTGCTGTTGATCCAAAAGAGGGCAAAAAAAACAGTTTGGCTCCTTCCAATTTTGCACTAACCAGGGAAAAAATTCCTTCTTGACCAGTGTTCCCTCTAAGCTGTGCGCTTGTGCGCGTGCACATAACTTTTAGAAAGAGCGCACAGTACCTAACAGGGAGCTGGGGGGGGTGGGCAGTCCGTCCAGGGTGCCGCTCATCAGGGGGTTGCCACCACGGAGGAGCATGCTCGGTTGGGGAGATCAAGGATCTCCCTCCAACCGGCTTAAAATCAATCAAGGGAGCAGGAGGTCTGTTAATGCAGACCTCTTATCCTGCTCCCTTGCGATGCGCGCGGCAACTGATACTGTGCGTCGACATTTGATGTCAGATCCCGGCACACAGCACTGAAGCCACTCCCACCGCCTTCACTGCACCGGAAGGACAGGACATAGAAGAAGAAGAATAGTCAAGAGGAAGAACGAAGAGGAAGAGGAAAAGTAACTAACAGAGGAAAGGTTAAGTGAGAGTGGATTAGTAAGTGTGTGAGAGTGATGGGTGTTATGCTGTAGTTTATGCTGAATGTTTGTGAATGAGTGTGTGTGTGATAGCATGGAAGTGTAAATGGGGGGGGTTAGCATGGCATAGGGAGGCTGTAATCACATTCATATGATGCCCAGGTTCCAGCATATACTGGCTGCCTCGACATGATAGGAGTGTGATTGCTGTTATATATTTATATTTATATATATATATATATATAATATTGTTGTTGGGTTTTTTTGTCCAATTTTGGTGTGTTATTTTTAAGTGTTTCGGTCAAGTGAATGCTGAATTTTCGGTTTCGGTCCATCCTTATATACTAAGTCAGACACTGAAGCGGTAGGCCTACACCACATCAATGTTTGGCTTAGTATATAGTGATAGGGGTTATGCTACATTATTGGCAATGTCTGGCTCAATGTATAGTGATAGGTGTTGTGCTGTGCCTCAGTACATAGTGATAGGTGTTATGCTGTACCACCATCAGTGCGTGCCTCAGTATATAGTGATAGGTGTTATGCTGCACCACTGTCAATATTTGCCTCTGTATATAATGATAGCAGTTATGCTGCAACACCGTCAATGTCTGCCACAGTATATAGTGATAGGTGTTATGCTGTATCCCAGTCAATGTGTGCCTCAGTATATAGTGATAGGTGTTATTCTGTACCCCTGTCAATGGTTGCCTAACGACAGAAGCTATGCAGTTTTTCCCAATAAAAAAAATAATTATATATATATATATTGATCCTTTATGCAGCCTGGAGCCCCCGCTCGTGATTCGCTCATAATTAACTTTTGCAGTGAGAATTTCACCTTTAAAATAGACCATGGAGTCAAAAGGGTTGGAAATATATAGCTCCACCCCGCTTGCAATGTGATCCACCAACTTCGCTTTATATGGACTATAGAAGCATATTGTGCGGACAAAATTTTTGCACAACAGACATTTTCTGCGCACACACCTAAGAAAAATTAGAGGGAACATCGTTCTTGACCCCAAAATGGCAGTCAGATTTCTCCTTGGAACAATCTTGTTCAGTTCTCGATAATCTATGCAAGACCTCAAGCCCCCATCCTTTTTCTCAACACAAAAAAATACTGGCTCCTGCAGGAGATGTGGAGGGACGAATAGAGCCTTTTTGCAGATTGTCATCAATATATTCTTTAAGATGCTGTAGTTCAGAATCAGACAGGGGAGACATTCTTCCAAAAGGTATAGCTGCCCCTGGAAGGACTTCAATAGGACAATCGTAAGTTCTATAGGGAAGAAGTTGGTCATCATACCTTTTACAAAACACATCTTGGAAACTCTGGTATGGATATGGCAGATTGGACAATGCGGCTTCTGGATCTTTGGTGGTGTGCAGGGAAGTCAGAGAGGCATGACTTTTTGCAATATTGGGAGGTGAAAGTAACTGCACCTTCAGTCCATTGTATGATAGGGTTGTGTTTCAGTAGCCATGTGATGCTTAGAATGAGGGGAAACATTGGAGAGCGGACCAGATCAAAAGTTAAGAATTTGATTAACCAGTAATAACAAGAAGTTGAATCGTTTCTTGAGTAACAGCACCCGAGACTCCCATCCAGTGACTTTATGTGTATAGGCTGGGTTTTATGGCAAGTAGAGAGGGATTATTGTGCTGCTAGAAAAATGTCCATGAAACAACCTCCAGAGTCAATGACGGCATGGATTGAAATAGGATTATAATTCCACTGTAGAGAAAGGTGAATAGTCAGGAGAGTAGAAATAAGAACTGGACCCTCATGTGAATAAGGAACTGTTGGGGTCTTCTCGCCTGCACGTTTCGGGGGTCTGAGGAAATTTCTGAGAAAATGTTCGGTTTCTCGCATTATAAGCAGAGGTTCTGAGACCGGCGGCAGGCCCGCTCTTCAGGACTGATAGGCCAGGATGTAAAACCAATCTCCATAGGTTCTTCTGGTGGTAGATTTCCTGATAAATTAGGAATTGGAGGAACATACATGTTCAAGGTATTTTCCATTTGTCACTCATGCAACCTGCGGTCACTCTGCAAGGAGAGGTGACTTAATTCTTCTAGATAACTGGGAACGCCAGTCCTGGTTAATTCATCTTTCAGGTTTTTGGACAGTCCCAAGTGAAACTGAAGTGCTAGCTCATTCCATGTTGTTTCGATGGCAAGTCTTCTGAATTCTGTAATATAATCTTCCCTGTCATAATGCCCGAATCTTAGCCTGAGCTGTAGTGGTCTTGTGGGTGTCCTCATACAGGGTACCATAGCTTGTTGGAACGAGACCCAGGAGTTTAGGAGAGGACTGTTTGTCTTTATTAAATGATTTGCCCAGGTTCTCCAGATAGTAATGAAATCACTGTGTGAACCTTAATAAAATCATTATGATAAATCCAAGGTTTGAGTGAAAACAGGATATGACAAGAGGTCATAAAGAATTGGTATTGTTCACATTGCCCAGAAAATTTCTGAGGCAGAGGCACTTGGGGCTGAGGATTATGAGCTGCGGGTTCTTCCTCAGACAAAGGAAGAGGAGGCCGGAGAGGAGTCTTGAGCCGACGGTTGGGATTGGAGTCGTGAATCTCCTGACTAAGGTACACTTGTCCTGCCTGCAAATCTTAGACTGTCTGTGTCAAAGTGATAAGTTGCTTTGTCGGGGCCACAATGGCTTCAGTAACTCCTGTTGATTCCATGGTGGCTCAGTTGTACTGTTAAGAAAGCAGGGAGAGCCTATCTTGGTTTGGGATGGTGGAACCATTAACAAGGAGAAGACGATACGAACCAATGTAGCGTAATCAAGAAGCAGGACAGATCAGCAACACTTAATTGGTACAGTCATAGGGTAGTCAGGAGACAGGCCTGGGTCAGCAACGGTTAATCGAACCAAACAGGGTACCAAGGTTTAATACACAGACAAAGTCAAAATACGAGCCAAGGTCAGAACCGATAAGGAATAGACTGAAATGCAGAAACAAACTCGACAACTGAGCTAGGAATGTGAGTGAGGAAGGGCCTTAAATAGAGTCCCAGAACTCCTAAAAGATCTCCCGCAATAAAAATAGGTTAGGGCCCCTTTAACCCTTTCACTGCTAAGGACGTAGTGGTTATGTTCTCACAAGTGGGCTTCAGGTGCTAAGGATGTAACCACTACGTCCTCAGCAGTGACTTACCTCGGTCTGTGGACCTCCACCGCCTTCTGCCCCATCGCCTGGGCTTTGTCCTCCAGCGATGACGCGA
This sequence comes from Spea bombifrons, assembly GCF_027358695.1. Lineage (NCBI taxonomy): Eukaryota > Metazoa > Chordata > Amphibia > Anura > Pelobatidae > Spea > Spea bombifrons. Next base: position 18,906,383 of record NC_071096.1, on the reverse strand, counting down.
TGATGTCATCTAACAACTTTATTAACAACTGACAATTGTCAGTTAAAGAGGTATGGGACATACAGACCCCCAACATATACCGTTGAAAAGGTAATCTTGTAAAAGAAGAATAAAAAATATTAAGTTAAAAATGTAAAAAAAAAAGTTTAAAAAAATGATTTGGGGGTCTCTAAAGGCAGATAAATAAAGATCAAAATTGCCTAGAGACCCCCAAATTAAATATCTAAAAATAAACTAGTTTAACTTTAAAAATAAAAAAGCTTAAGTATTCTAGCGAAATGATCACTGTGGTAGCCAATGTTACCACAGTGATCATATAGCTATGAAAAGTCACATTCCCTTTTAAAAAAATGGCCGATACTAAATTTTAATCCCATGATCCCTTTCATCATGGGGTTAAATTTAACCAATGGTAGAGGGAGGCAATTTTTGAAACACAGTTTTTGATATTAGAGTTTAGAAAAATAAAATTACAAACTAGTTTTTATTGATTCAGAAGTGAAAAATACACTTTTTCCCATTTTTGGCTTTATTTTGCAAACCTATTGAGACATACACATATAAAAATGGTATATTTGGAATCTACTGGGTGTGCTGAAAAAAACAATTTATGGTTTGTATAGTTCCCAAGAAATGTACTTATGAAATTTACGTGAGCTGCAGCAAAATGCTCAAAGTTGCCTTAGCACCGGGGTGGGAAATGGCTTAGCAGCGAAAGGGTTAAGAGAGTCCCTGCTGGCATACATGAGTGCACACGTAGTGCCGGCTGGGCTACTCCGAGGAAGGAGACTAACCGCCCTCCTCTGGCAGCTGCAACTCGATGGGGGACCCTTCTGCCTTGATGCCCCATGTTTGATTTTTTATTTTTTTTGACATTTTAAACAGTTGCAAAAACAGCGCATAACAGCACAAAAATATACAATGTCACAGCAAAGTGGGCATGAGTAACATCACAACCATACAATAGGCAACAGTGGAAATACACAATTGGTCAAAATAGACGAAGCAGAGCGACATCCATTAGAGAGGAAAGAAACATCAGGCCACTGAATACAAAATAGCCCTGAGAGCCTAGCACCATAGAAAAAAAAAACTGCACAATGGCAGAAATCTCAAGAGGTGGAAGGCGTCATCGAAAATAATACATAACAGAAATATAAACAAAAACAAAAGAACACATATGGATCAGGTCGAGATAAGGACCCCAACAAACAATATATCACAAGGAGAAAATAAAAAAATAAAATAAGAATAAGAGAGAGACCAGACGCGACCAATCTAGACCTCCCAACTCATCAGACGTGCCACAAGGGGAAGAGCCGGATTTGGGACCAGGGAGCCCAAATTTTATCATACAGAGGGAGCAGCTGATCATTCTGAAAGGAAAGCTTTTCAAAAATATGTGTGCGTTCGAGATGAAGGAGAATATCAGGGAGGCGAGGGACCATGGGCGATTTCCAATTACGAGCAATCAATAACTTCATAGTTAAAAAAAAATGAATAACCAGTTTCCGGGTGGCCAAGGGGAAATCATCTGGGAACATGTGGAGGAGAGCCAATTGTGGAGTACGGGGGAGAGGAATACGTAGTTCAGACTCTAATAAATGGAATAACTTCTCCCGTACAGCATTTATCGGAGGGCATAACCACCACACATGTACCATAGAACCAACCTCCATACAGCCCTTCCAACACATAGGGGAGCAAGAAGGAAACATATGAGCCAAACGTTGTGGGGTGAGATACCATCTGCAGACCTATTTCTTTTGTAGTTCAATACGATTAAGGCAACGCGAGACACCTCTCATTGCTTCCTCCGAGGAAAGCCACGTCTCAAGTTCAAAGGGGGAGTGTAAATCTCTTTCCCATGCCAACATGTGAGGGAGCTTGTTGTCCCAATGGTGCTGCAACAGGGAAGTATAACAGAAGGAGATCATCCCCTTAAAAGAGGCAGGCTTACAACACGCATGTACTATGGGGTGGTCAGAAAAAGTGTTAATCGTAAATAAGGAGGAGTGTGACTGTAACAAATGGCGGAGTTGTAAATATTTGTAAAAGTCAGAGGCAGGCAGTGAATAAGCAACGCTGATGTCGGAAAACGAGCGCAGAGTCCCCTTATCAAAAAGATCCCCCACGCGCAGAGGAAATCCGCCACCCCAGCCCTGCAGATGGAGATTGGGAACAAGAAGTTCCAAGGAACTAAGAGTAATATGAAGCAAGGATGGCCTACGTTTAGCCACTTCACCCCATATTTGAAACGCACATAGTGTGGTGGGAGGGAGAGGAGACAGCTTGGGCCTGAGGCAAGGGGGGAGCCATAACAATTGGGGGACCGAGTACGGTAGAATCTGGAGATTCTCCTGTCTAACCCATTGAGGAAGATTGCCGCGATAATGAAATAAAAGCGTTTGAGAAAGGATAGTGGCACGGTAATAAGTGAAAATATCTGGGGCCCCCAAGCCACCCTTAAACCTGGGAGAATAAAAGGCACTTCTGGAGATGCGTGATCTACCCCTAACATTAATAAAATCAGTGAGTGTCCTCAGCATGTGTAACAAAAATGAACGGGGAATACTGGTCGGGACTGCCCTAAAGGTGTACAACAACCTCGGCAAAATCACCATTTTGACAGAGGAGATGCGGCCCAACCAGGAGAGATCAAAGGAACGCCAACGATGAATATCAGTGAGAATTTGCTTCCAAAGGGAACGAACATTGAAATCATGCAATTTAGTGATGTTACGAGGCAACTTAATACCGAGATAGGAAAGGTAATCCTTCCTCCAATCAAAAGCATAAGAGGCTCGGAGCGAACTGGACAGCTGATCAGGTAAGTTAAGCGACATTGCTTGAGTTTTGTGCACATTGATCTTATGGTAAGAAATTGCAGCATATTGCTGGAAATGGTGGAGTAGCGACGGCAGCAAAGCGGAAGGAGTCGTTATAGAAGCCAAAATATCATCAGCAAACAACCCCAGAGTAACATCTGCACCGAGTTTAGAAGGAAAACCCTTGATCCTATGATCGGAACGAATACTTTGAGCCAGGGGTTCCAAAGCCAGCGTGTACAATAGTGGGGAGAGCGGACAGCCCTGGCGCGTCCCATTAGAAATCATAAAAAGGGAAGAAAGAAAGCCCGAATAGGAGACCGAAGCCGAGGGAGAAGAGTAGAGAGCCATTATCGAACGGATCAAGGGAGGTGAAAATGCAAATTTAGAAAGAACCGAAGATAAAAATTGCCAATGAAGGCGGTCGAAAGCCTTTTCCGCGTCAAAGGATAGCAGACCTCCCGGGATCTTAGCAATGGAAGCCTGCCACAGTACATTGATAAATTTACGAGTGTTATCATTCACTTGCCTGTGGCGCACGAAACCGACCTGGTCGGAGTGCAGTAGGGAAGGGAGTAACAGAGAAAGTCTATTCGCGATAAGTTTTGCGTAAAACTTGACATCATTATTTAACAGTGAAATGGGGCGGGAATTTTCACATCTATCCATAGATTTACCAGGTTTAGGGATCATGACAATATGGGCGTATAAGTCTTCAGAGGGAATATGGCCCTTGGTCATAAAAGACTGGAACAAAGAAAGAAGGTGGGGACCCAAAACCGGAAAAAAAGGTTTTATAGTAAAAGCACGTTAAACCATCAGGCCCCGGAGCCGAATTTTTCTTCAGCATGCGGACTGTGGATTGGAGCTCATCTAAGGTCAGAGGGGCCTCTAATTGTGATATCATCTCCTTCGTAAGAGTAGGCAGAGACATGGAGTCAAGATAGAGGAGAGAGTGGGTTGAGGCGTAGAAGCATCATCCCGTAAGTTATACAAGGAAGAGTAGAAAGAGGCAAACCTATCCGCTATGTGAGAAGGGTTTTTAAGTGGGAGTCCCTGTGGTGACAAGACAAATTAAGGACGGGCCAGGGCCATGGAATGCTTGAGTTTATTTGCCAACATAGAGTCGGCTTTGTTACCTTTAGAGTAAAAGCGCTGACGCAAGCGCAGCAGCATGCGAGACGTGTGTTCAGCCTGAATCGTGGACAGTTTAATCTTTACAGCAGCAATGTCAGCAATCAATTGATCAGAGGGGTGTTTTTTATTTAGGCATTCTAAATCATAAAGCTGTAAAAGTAAGGAGTCCTTATCACCAGCCTGGGCCCTTTGCTTCTTGAAATGGGAAGCAATACTAATAAACCGGCCACGGATGACCGCCTTATGGGCATTCCATAATGTCTCTATGGAGGTGTGCGGGGATTGGTTTTCAGCGAAATACAGGTCCAGATGAGAATGAACCAGAGATTGTATCTCCGCATCAGAAATAAGGGAATTATTTAGGCGCCAAGACCCCTTGCCAACAAAAGAATGATCAACCCTAAGCGAAAGAAACACCGGCGCATGATCCGACCAATTTATAACACCAATAGAGCAGTCCCGAACCAGTTGGAGTGTATGTTTATCAACCAAAATATGATCAATTCTAGTGTAAGACTTATGCACTGCCGAAAAAAAAGAATAGTCCCTTTCAGTGGGGTGACGTAAGCGCCAAGTATCGTAAAGCTGAAAGGTGTGAAAGGATTTAGTAAGAGAAGTAGCCAACGACTTCACTTGTTTACCATAACTGCCCCTAAAAGTAGTGGAAGTGTCTAATGTAGTGTCCAGAAGAGCGTTAAGGTCACCACCCAGAACCAGTCGGCCTTTTTTCAGGCGATCAATCTTAGACAAAAGCTTAGTCACAAAGTGCAGTTGCGACGTGTTAGGTGTGTAAAAGGAGACTAGAGTGTATTCGTGTGAGTTGATAATGCAATTAAGAATCAGAAATCTCCCCTGGGGGTCAGCCGTCTTTCTAAGTAGTTGAAACGATAGGTGTCTTGACAGAAAAATCGAAACACCCGCTGTACAAGTCTTGGCCATAGAATGAAAATGCCACGGGAAATCTTTGGAAAAATATGGTGGGGGCTTGGATTGCTTAAAGTGCGTTTCTTGGAGACATAAAATGTGTGCATGAGCTTTTTTGGCCTCCGAGTATAACATCCGCCGTTTTTGAGGCGTGTTGAGCCCAGTAACATTAAGGGACATTACAGTAATAGACGCCATCAGGAGAATGTGGAGGGAGCACTAGAAACTGCACACAGGGCAACAAAATAAAAACCTATAAAAAAGGCCAAGACACAAAAAGAAAACAAAATGACGAAGACCCCAGGGAAGACCGCCGAATAGCAATAGGAGAAAAAGATCGCGCCCGGTCTCTGTACATAACGGTATTACCGAGAAACAACATAAGGTACCCAAAGAAATCAGGAAGCCTGAGATAAATATGCGTGCGAATACATTCCATTGGTCAGAAGGGTCACCATGCGCAAAAAGATATGACATAAGGTAGGTATAATACGCGTCCGATAGCTGATCCAAAACAGAACAAAAATAATATGTAAACGAAAACATGTTCCGAAAATCGCGACCTAGGGAGCAGGAGGCCGCTCAAGGGGGGAGGCAGATAGAGAACCCTGTGTACCGAAAACAGGGCTCCCAAGAGAGGAGAGGAGGTGGAACGTGTGAGCTAGTGTGAGAACGTGCAAGAAGAGGCATCCAGCACAAATATCACAAAAACTGTGTAAGGAAGTCATATATAAACGAACCGTGGTGCGTGTGTATGAAAAAAAAAAAAAAAAAGGGGGAAAGGGGGGGAGGGGAGGAAGGGCAACAAAATAAATGGGGCCAAAGGATATCACAGGAAGGCTGAAAATAGTAGTAACCATATATAAGCAGGCCGAAGCCTAGACAATAACGAGGTGTAAAAAAGGCCGGTACAGGCAAAAACGGAAAGAAAAAATGAAAAACTGCCCGGGACCTTGAAGAATATGCAGGTGGCTCGCTCAATAGGACAATGTGTAGTGTGTAGTGTAAAAAAGAAAGAAAACATGTAGGCAACAAAGAAAAAAAAACCGCTATCAAAGTATACAACATCTCACGTATAAGCTGAACAGCGGCATCAACGTAAATGAGTCCCGTGGAGCATAGACACCATCTGGAGACGCTGCCGGTCAACCGAAGGACACGAACACATCGAGCACCGGAAAGTCACAGACCGTCATCAGAGATATGCGAAGCGGGAGAGCCGACAAAGCAAGTCCCCAGAAGCTCGGTCTTCATCTGTCGGCGTCCTCGAAGAATGAGGCGGGGAGGCCACTCTCAGCCCGGCAATCTCGTAGACTACCGCAGAGCGGTGGGAAGCGGTAGAGGCAGCAAAAAGAAGGCCCAGGAGCGAGGGCGACATCTACCGGCAGATCCAAGCGGTCGAGGAGGCTCAGCCGTAGCAATCCCGGCAAACATCAAGAGAGGCGTCCCAGCGTGTAACAAATAATAATAAAAAATAAAATAAAATTTAAAAAAAAAATGGAATCCAGCAACCCGGCAAACATAACAGTGGAAAACGAGACGAGAGCCCAAAAACCTTAGGGAGCGATGCGCGTAGTGGGCACCGTGGACCATTCTCGAGCCAATCGCTTAGGTGAGGAGGCTGTAGAGCGAGAAGGCGGTGGAACCGAGGGAAGGTTCTGTTGTTGCACATCTAAGCCCCAATCCACCAGTAAGGCCATACTGTCCTTGGGAGACCGAATCAAGTGGGTCATACCGTCCTTAGAAATTAGGAGGCGAGTAGGGAAGCCCCACTTGTACGAAATTTTGTGAAAGCGTAGTGTAGCTGTGATCGCAGACAGGGATTTTCTGTGTTGCAGTGTATATTGTGAGAGGTCGCTAAAGAGTTGCAAATGGTGGTATCGCTCAGGAATGTCCGTGTTGAGTCTCACCTTGGACATGAACTGTTCCTTGAGCTCGTAGTAGTGTACTCTCAGAATAACATCTCGAGGAGGGGAACCCTTCAGTGATTTAGGGCGCGGCAGGCAATGTATACGGTCAATATGTATGTCAGCCGTGTCGGGAAGATCCAGCACCTCACGCATAAAGGAGGAAACATAGGCCCGTAGGTCGTCCGGCAATACATCCTCAGAAATCCCACGAATGCGAACATTGTTACTCAGCTTCAGGCGTAGGGAGTCAACTTCAGCTTGGAGAGAATCACAAACATCTACTACCGTATTATGGGCGGCGGAAAAGTCCACCATTTTGTTTTCCAGGTGGATCGTTCTGTCTCCCAAGTCCTGCAGGTCCCTCTGAACAGCAGAGAAGGTTTCCTCAATGTCATGACGAAACTTGTGTCTCATCTCCTCCAGTAGTAGTTTCATGGATGTAATGGTAACCGCTTGATTTTCAGAATCGTCCGCGGAAGGAGTCAGAGAGGTCAGCTGGAGAGCAGGGTCTGGAAGCAACGTGGGATCATCCTCCTCCTCCCCCCCACGAGCCGACTGCAAAGCGCGGGAAGCCTCTTTCTCTTCGGCTTAGGCTCAAAAAAGCCAGGTAAGTTTTGGGCAGACGATCGATTCCTATTCACGGACATCGCAGAAGCCAGGTACAAGCAAACAAATCGCAACCAGGTGCCAAAAATGTAGTATTTACTGCAAAAATGGAACAAAATCCGGAGGAGCTCCACCAACTTGCGTCCTACTTCTTAGCCATCCAAGCCACGCCCCCCCATGTTTGATTTTTAATCATAATGGAGCCCACAAACAGATCAATAAAATCTGAAAACACTGGCACATACTGTTAAAAGATACTATCTTTAATTTAAATACTGCCAGATAAACCAAAAATAGTATATAGATCCATTGGACATAAAGTTAATGTGATCAACGACACAAATGCACTTTAAAATAAAACATTTAACATGTTAAACTAAACTGTCCGTGTAGCTTACAATATGTTGGCTGTATATCCCACCCTTTGTGTGTTAGACTCAGGGAACGTGTAAGAAATATCCGTAACAAGTATACTAAACATAATGTACCGCCCACATTTCAACTTCCATCACAATAGTGATCCATCTTTACTCAATTTATTGGTATAGACATTTTTTGGAGAGCTGAGGATTTTATTAAACAAATGGAACAGGTGCAGATGCACTAGTAATTTAAACTACAAACTCTTTATACTCTATACTCTTTATACTCTATACACTTTATACTCTATATACTTTATACTCTACTTTATACTCTAAGGGGTTATATGCTGACTTTAAACAATTTCATATGACCAATAAAGATAACTAGTGCAAAAGTAATAAGTGAATGTACACTGCGCATTATATCTAAATTAGCTGCAGTTCCCGCTGGTGTCTCAGCCAGCAAAAAAGCAATAAATATAAACAGGTGGGTTGTGCGCTTATTACAGCAATGTGCAAAAGAAATTAAAACATGGAACCTTCATTCTGATAATGCAAGATCCATATACATGAAAAAAAACCAAAAAAAATATAGTGCAATATAGGGGGTAGATAGTGAGTAGGGTGAGGAGAGGGGTAGATAGTGAGTAGGGGAGGAGAGGGGGTAGACAGTGAGTAGGGGGAGGAGAGGGGGTAGACGGTGAATAGGGGGAAGAGATTGTGAGAAAGGGAGGAGAGGGGTAGATAGAGGGATAAAAGGCATATCAGGCAGGCAGAGTGGCATATAGGGGGTATAAGTGGCAAGGCTGGGGGCAGATGTGCATAACTGGGGGAGCAGGTTGGCAAATAAAAGGAAATAAAAACAAAAAATATTTTTCTCAATCATAGCTTTTATTAAATATGAAAAAATATTTTACATGAATTCATATTTACTAGTAAAACTTTTTTCCTATAGGGTCGTCTTATATTCAGGTTGTTTTTTTTTAAATTAATATTTAGATTTTTGAGGGTCGTTTTATAATCTAGCAAATGCTGTACTTTAGGTATGAATTTACAGCTCCTGGTATATATCACGCTGGCTAAAGGCCACATTTGGGAAGTGTGTTTTTTTTCATTTTGGTCAGTTCGTGCCTGTAACGGGTTCACCAAGAGAGCTGTAGTAACTCCCAGAGATCACCCACATGTATCCTCCTGTTGTCCCCGGAATCACTTCCAGCACCAGCCAGCATGCGCACCTTGGAACCTTGCTATGTGTACCCAATAAGTAGACACAACTACCTTGAATTGAGTACAGCAAGAATGAACAGTTTATTGATGTAAAACATGGACTCATATATCCAGAGAATCGCATTAACATAAATTAACAGATACGTTGTCAGGGTTCCACCCTGCTAGCCCGGACCATGTATGATTACTTTTGCCGTTATGTCCGGCTGCTACCACTAGTGGCCACCCTCTCCCTCTCTCTGCAATGCTCAGGATCAGATTACCAGGTCAGCTGGGTCTGATCACCTGAGTGGAACCTGCCTTTATTAACCTGCCCTGCCCTGTAGTCAGGGCCTTTGCATTGAAGTGCATGGACCGCTCTGCTTTGGCCCTGTACCGTGAGCTACCCGTGTCTTGTTCCTGAGCTACCTGCCTGTACCCGAGCTATCCGTCTGCCCTTCCAGTGGGCCTGCGTACCCGTCAGCCCTGCCAGTGGGCTTCCTGCCGTCAGCCCACCCAGTGGGCCTCCGTACCCGTCAGCCCTGCCAGTGGGCTTCCTGCCGTCAGCCCACCCAGTGGGCCTGCGTACCCGTCAGCCCTGCCAGTGGGCTTCCTGCCGTCAGCCCACCCAGTGGGCCTCCGTACCAGTCAGCCCACCCAGTGGGCCTGCGTACCCGTCAGCCCTGCCAGTGGGCTTCCTGCCGTCAGCTCACCCAGTGGGCCACCGTACCAGTCAGCCCTGCCAGTGGGCTTCCTGCCGTCAGTCTACCCAGTGGGCCTCTGTACCCGTCAGCCCACCCAGTCGGCCTCCGTACCCGTCAGCCCTGCCAGTGGGCTTCCTGCCGTCAGCCCACCCAGTGGGCCTCCGTACCAGTCAGCCCACCCAGTGGGCCTCCGTACCCATCAGCCCTGCCAGTGGGCTTCCTGCCGTCAGCCCACCCAGTGGGCCTCCGTACCCGTCAGCCCTGCCAGTGGGCTTCCTGCCGTCAGCCCACCCAGTGGGCCTCCGTACCCGTCAGCCCACCCAGTGGGCCTCCGTACCCGTCAGCCCTGCCAGTGGGCTTCCTGCCGTCAGCCCACCCAGTGGGCCTCCGTACCAGTCAGCCCACCCAGTGGGCCTCCGTACCCGTCAGCCCTGCCAGTGGGCTTCCTGCCGTCAGCCCACCCAGTGGGCCTCCGTACCAGTCAGCCCACCCAGTGGGCCTCCGTACCCATCAGCCCTGCCAGTGGGCTTCCTGCCGTCAGCCCACCCAGTGGGCCTCCGTACCCGTCAGCCCTGCCAGTGGGCTTCCTGCCGTCAGCCCACCCAGTGGGCCTCCGTACCCGTCAGCCCACCCAGTGGGCCTCCATAACCGTCAGCCCTGCCAGTGGGCATCCTGCATAGAGACTAGTGCCTTTACTTGCTGGTGATATCCTACATCAATACAGTACCTTTCCTCGTATTCTGTTGTGCCGTGTGTTATTTCGGCTGTCCGTACCACATCACTTACCGTCATGCATCGTGGGGTGCAAACAGAACCCCTTGTATCCCCTGCTACTGGGCTCCTACCCGACCTGCTTACCAGGGTCCTGACATACGTGTAGACAACCCAACCTTTAATCCCCTTTAGCTACTGAATATCCCTCTGGTAGCCATCCTGTTAATGGGATTACTTTACACAATGGAGTTCCTGCCTGTTTGGCAGCCAGGCTGGAGCCATCTCTGAGTACCTTGGGCCCCTGTATGACAGGTCATTCTGTCACAGTGCCTATGCCCTATTTGGGACATCTTTGATCCCTGTCCCTCCAATTTACCCATCAAACCATTCATTCTTTCTATAGTAGACACCCAGTGGGTATTTAAAATGCTAGAAGATCGCTTTCTAAGATTGTTAAATGCCATGACGTGCCAGGCACGTCATTGCTCGTTAAATGACTGCTTTTCTGTAACATGCCTGGCACGTCACTGGGTGTTAAGGGGTTAAATTAATAAGGTCAATGTTTACATTTCCAAATAAAATAATTTCATCACACAATTTTCAAAGTTAATTTCTGATCAAAATAATTGTATTTAAACACTGGGTTATTTAGTTAATTTTCTTTTTATATCATATGCTTTCATATTTCAATGAATATCATGTGAGACCTGGACTGTGAGTCTCGTTATACCATTTCGATCACCTGTAAAAGGAATACTACCAATCTGCAAACGCAGGTGTAATCACCAAGCATTCCGACAAAAGAAGGGTAATACTGCCGATTACGGTTGCACTTTGAAGAAGCCAGATCACAAGCGAAACGTGTCAGTGCACATACGGAATCACGTAAAACTAACCAGCAAGCATTGGGTCTCCTGTAGATATTCACAAGGACGGTCTACATCATTCATGCTACCATCTGACAGACTGCTTCTGGGAAGGCGAACTACACACAGACTTTTCTTTGTATGTACTAGAAAGGCTACTGGTCAAGCAGCAGAAGACACCACTCATTGTATTTGGAAAATTGTTATTAATAATTATTATCACTACTTCAAATTGTCACTGGTTCAATTGTGTTTATATGCATATACACAATCTGAGCTTGGCACTGGGTTAATTTAATTTAACATATGATTTTATTCAATTTAGACCACAAAAGAAGTCTATGCGAGCAGACGGCAAGGGAGTCCATCGCACAAGTAGACTGCAAGAGGGTCTGTAGGATGAATAGATTGGAAAACAATACCAGAAAACCAAAAGGATAATCCAAAATAGTTCAATGCCAAAAGGTCAAAATTCAGATTAGCAAATTGCTGTAATCCACCAGTTGAGAACATGGCCAAGTAAATACAGGCACGTTGCCATAACAAGCAACAGGTGCAGCACAAACGGTCAGGTAACTTATGTCAATGGGGAGGTAGAAACTCCAGCAACCCAAAAGCCACCTGATGCCGTAATAGTTAGGTGTTCTTCCTACCATAGCCAAGTCACTGGTTCAGACCCCATGTCTTCTGACAATATTTGTGTGTGGGGGGGTTGGCTAATTGTTGTGCTAGGTGTACAGTGAGGCATAATCATTGAACGTCCCTCGTACGGACCTTTAACTCTTGGAGTGAGGAGACCATGGTCTTCCCAGGCCAAGTTCCGTCGTCACCTAATTACCGAGTGCCAAATGATCTGTACTAGCTTAATAGTGGCTACGGATCCCTATAGAATCCAAAAAGTATCAAAGTGTGCAACAGTGCCAATGTTACGCAGTGGTCAAAGCATAAATTACCAAGTCAGCAAAGGCTTATCTTATTAGGCGTATCGATACAATGGCCAGAATTACACCTACAGGCAACTTGACTGAGTGTGCCATAGTGTAATCTGGTGACATAAAGTCAGAATAGGTATTATTATTATTATTATTGAAGCTTTGCTTAGATCCTTAGTAGCGATATTTTACTTTAGTAAAGCAGTTAATTCAATATATGTAAGATAAGGGACAATGTAGGGTTAATAAGTACCTTGAATTTAAATGGGTGCTCAATACCAGGACATCCCTTAGAACTATCTAGGTTTTCATAAACCTGTATGACAGTTTGTGGTATTCCAACAGGGAACTGATTGTTAACGGCTGGTTTAAGAATATATAGGGTACTATACAGTGTATGGGGGAGAGTTGATGCCTACAGATGCCTGCTAGTTAGATATAAGCCAGTAGGGGCTATAATGGCCTGTCTAATAGGCATTGAAGGGAAGGTGCTAATATTGTTAGCAAAGCTAGAGTAAGGTAATAAAAGAATAAATAAGTGATAGTAATGTGTACATATTTATATATTAACAAAGTATAGATTGGCAGTTACCTATTTAGTCAGAAAGAATAGGAGTATAGGTAAATCCTGTATTAAGGCCCATGGAAATGGAGTGCATGCTTGGGGCATGTGTGTTTTTGATTGGGTATGTAAATGTAGGGGCGGGAGACCCTAGGAGATAAAAGGTGCCCTCTGGGTAACCCCGGTCACTGTCACTTTTATTTGAGACGGCTAACAGTTTACCTGCTTGAGCTTTGGTGTATCTCTACTGCCTGGACTATGGATGTGGATGCTATCCTCGCTGCTCTCAGGGCTGGTGCGGAAAAGGAAGGTGGCAGGGCGCTTTGTGAGCAATTTGCTCACTTGTTGCCTCAGGCTGCGGTGCCTGAGTTGCCTGCCGGGCCTTCGGTTCGCGGGCGCGCCCATCCTCCTGCTTGGTTGGGCTCCGACGCGGGTGCGGGGGCTCGTTACTGGAGCAGGAGTCGGGATCGTGGGGCGCGCGTGCCCCGGGAGGCATCTCCTTGGGGCAGGTGGCCTTCCAGTGCGCCGTCGTCGCCAAGAGGTCTCGCGAGGCTTTTGCACGGCTCGCGAGGCCTGCTGCGGCATCGTGAGAGCCCGCGGCTCAGGCTGCTGAGCCTGCCCGGGCCTCTAAGGCTGCCAGATGATGCCGCAGGTAGTCCACTGCCCGCCCGAAGAGGACGTCACGGGCAGCAACAGCGGCTGCCTCTACTGCCGGACGGTCTGCAGGAGGGGTGAGTGGTCCCGGCAGGGCTTTACGGGGGGTGGCTGGGGGCCGTGCGGGAGAGGACATCTCGGAGGACAATGGTGGGTCCTCCAGGGACGATATGGGGTCACCTCGGCGGCTCTCGGCCCGTTTACCTCCTCTGGGTACTGGGGGGTCTTCCCTCCTGGGTTACGTCTCCTCTGGTGAGGAGGCTTTTTCTACCCTCCTCCCCCCTTTTCTACGGCACCTGTTGGTGGCTTTCCTGTGGCTGAGTCCCTGCCGGCGGTTCCGGGTCCTTCAGTGGCCCAGGGGCATCTTTTCTCACCCCTCTTTTCTGCGCAGGCTGGTGCTGGGCCTGCATTTAAAGCAGGAGACGAAAGAAAAAATATGGAAAGGGGAGTTTCTGGAGATTTTCTCCCTCTTGCCGCTTGAGGAGGTTCCTCCACCAGAAAAAGAGGGGGCAGATAAAGAAAAGGAGAAGGAGAAAGAGAAGTACAGGTACAGGCGGATTCCAAAAACCTTTGGTAATTTAATTCGTGCCTTTTCTATTCTAGCTAGCGTGATAGGCGAAAAGTGCCCTGAGAAATGTTCGGCACTTTGCCTATCAGGATTTAATTTGGAACGCTTGCTGGACATATGAGGGTCTGGGCTGGTGGAGGTATGACGAGCAGTTCCACCAGCGTTTGGCGGTCCGGCCGTCTATAGGATGGGATCAAATGGATATCGGTCTGTGGCTGGCCATTATGACTCGGCCTGCCACTCATCAGGGAGGGTTTTCGTCGTTTCTCGGGGGGGCGGGGGGGATTGGGAACCGCTCCCTCCCCGGCCGGTCAGCGGTGGCCGGGATGCTGCTATCAGTATAACAATGGGCAATGTAAATGGGGAGCGTCGTGCCGTTTTATTCGGCTCACTTGTCCGCTGCGGGACCACTTGGCTGTTTGGGGGTCTTTTTTGGACACTTATAATAGTCGGTCGTATTGGCAGGCGCCCGAGGTTTCCAATGCTCAGCTGCATCTTTACACGGATGCGGCGGGCTCGGCGGGTTTTGGGGCCATCCTGGGCTCCCGATGGTGTGCGAAGCGTTGGCCGTTGCGGGGCTCACTAGGAACCTGGCGTTCTTGGAACTTTTTCCCATCCTGGTAGCGGATGTGCTTAGGGATCGCCGGGTGTTGTTTCACTGTGATAATTTGGGGGTTGTTCAGGCCATCAATTCCTTGACGGCTTCTTCTCTTCCTGTGGCTCGCCTCTTGCGTCGGCTGGTATTGCGGTGTTTGGATCTGAATATGACCTGTAAAGCGGTGCATATACCGGGTGTAAAGAACGTTACGGCTGATGCTCTTTCTCGCTTTCAGTGGGCGGAGTTTCGAGCTACGGCACCGTATGCAGACGAAGAGGAGGTTCCATGTCCAGTGGAACTTTGGTCCCTTGGGTTGGACGAGTGACGCAGTGGATCCGCGGTTCGCTTTCCAAGGCCACTTGGGGGAGGTATGGTAAGGTGTGGGACGAGTGGGCGGTGTTTGAGAAAGCCTGTGGTGGTTTTACTTCTCACGCTGCTTGGGTCCAGGGTCTGCTCTCCCTCCTGTGTCAGTGGGACGAGGCTGGGGTGTCCCCATCGGCGGCATCCGCTCGCCTGTCGGGTCTGAGTTTCCTATGCAAATTGATGGGGCTGGGGGATTTTACCAAAGATTTCCTGGTTCGTCAAGCAGTTAAGGGCTGGAGGAGGGGGACTGTGTCGAGGGATACTAGGAGGCCAGGTTCCATAGAGGGCTCCCCCATTTGCCAGGTAGCAGCGGTGAGGGAATTTTTGTCGGTCCGCTCAGCGTCTGGGGCTCATCAGGACGGGTCCTATCTTTCTCGTTTTCAGTTTGTGGGTGTTTTTCGCAAGGCGTTGATGGCGCTGGGGCTCCCTGCTGGTGCCTTCGGGGGGCATTCCTTTCGGATTGGGGCAGCCACGGAGGCTACCCGTGTGGGTTTTCCCGAGGCCTCTGTGCAGCGGATTGGGCGTTGGCTTTCGGGTCGTTATCGTTCCTATGTCCGTCTGGATATGTCTGTTTAATGTTTCTGTTCTTTTCCAGGTTTGGGTCTTCCGCAAGTGTGGCTCGTCGGGCAATCGTACATCTTTTGAGCCAGAAAGCGGGCTGTGGTCCGTCCGAGCGGGGAACAGTTGGGGTTCTCTCCTTTGAGTGTGGAGGTTCGCTGGTTTGGTCGACGGGGGATGTGGTGGATGCAGCTCCTCCCAGAGTTGGTCCAATTATCCAGGCTGCTGGGGTCTCCGTCCGTGCTGGTCATTCACCTCGGGGGTAATGATTTGGGGGTGGTCCTGGTTAGGTCTCTAGGGGATACGATGCTTAAGGATTTGGCTAGGATTAGGATCCTCTTCCCAGAGGTTCGGTTAGTTTGGTCCAAGGTGGTGGCTCGGAATTATTGGCGTTATGCAACTAGCAAGCGGGCGCTGGAAGGGTCTCGGGTTAAACTGAACCGTTGGGTGTCTAAGTTTGTGACGTGTGATGGTGGAGTGGCTGTTCGGCACAGGGCGTTTGAGAGGGACGCTGCTAATCTCTTCAGGGCGGATGGTGTTCACCTTAATGACATCGGTCTGGACATTTTTAACTTGGTATTGCAAGACGCAAACGGTCAGGCCATGGCTTCGGTTGGTGGGGGCTAGTGACGGTTTGTGTGTCCTTGCTGGTCTGGTTTGTTAAGTTGTGGAGTTGGATGATGGTGTGAAGGAAGGCTCAATCCACCCCTGACCGAGCTTATGGACGGCTGGTGGTTAGCATTGGTTTTGGGACAGCGGAAGGTAGCTGTCAGTTTTATTTGGACGAGGGGGGAGGCGAGCATCTGTGTTGGAGTGTACAGTGGTGAGCGGCCGGCAAGGACGGTGTTAATCTGTTTCCTGTGTTGGTGATGGATGAAGATATGTTAATTATGTATATTTATATTTATATTTATTTGTTGATTGTATATTGTAAATTTATGGTTATTGGTATATGGTGTTTTAGGCCAACACAGTGTGGTTTGTGGTTATTGTTAAATAAAATTATGCTGTGGCCTGTTTTATCCAAATAATGTCTCTGTGTCGTTACTTGGTGGGATAACAAAGAAATAAAGTGCTGCGCAAAATTTACAAACGACAC
This sequence comes from Spea bombifrons, assembly GCF_027358695.1. NCBI lineage: Eukaryota > Metazoa > Chordata > Amphibia > Anura > Pelobatidae > Spea > Spea bombifrons. Next base: position 18,889,792 of record NC_071096.1, on the reverse strand, counting down.
CACAATATTTGCGGAAATTAAATAATACTTAAATTCATTAAAGTGGATTCTTCAATAGGTTCCTCTGTTGGGAAGCCCATAGAACCCCTTCTGGGGAATGGAGTTTCTTCTTTGTACCAGTGTAACAGAAAAGACCGGAGGAGAAAGAGTTAAAAAAAGTAGTAGCTTTAATATAAATAAAGAGTAGTATTTTACATATAAGAATACTTTAACGCTCCTGTGGAAAGGGCCGGAATAATACTGTGTTGTAGCAGTAACAGCTTGGTTCTCACAGGGTTCCTCTGTGTCCACTTCCTCAATGGGTGTATTCAGCACAACGCGTTTCACCAATCGGCTTCCTCAGGTGCAATATTCCTTTTCCTAGAAGGGGAAGGGACCAGGGAGATTAGTACACGAAGATTCTTCGTGTTGTGTGTCTTCGTTTATGTTTTGCTGCCACCATGTTCTTTTCTACCGTATACGGTATGGTAAAACAAAACAACGAAAACGCACCGTTCGTTTTAATGTTCGCCCAAATGAATACAATGCTTGGAGGGGAGACCCTGCTTATCTGCATAGTCTAAAACATCGATCAATCGCCTGGTATTGTTTGCCAAACCTCTTCCTGGAATGAAACCAACCTGATCTCTATGCACTATAGGATGCAAAATTGTAGTATTGATGAAAACAGCTTAATATGAACAATTATATCAGCCTATAGCTTGGTAACTCCTCTGGGTTTTTCCCTGCTTTTAATATTGGGATGATGTTGGCTTGCAGCATCTCCTTTGGGCAATCTCCCTATACAAAGAGAGAGTCTATGATTGGTAACTTAAAGGTCGTATAAAAATAAATGCATAAAACCCATCTGGGCCTGGTCTCTTGTACTTTACTAGCTTATCTGACCTATTACTTCTAAGATAATATCTCAGCTTTAATTTTTCCATAGATCGAACTGTTTTATCCAGTTCTTTCTGATTTATTAAATCCTTGTTTCCTCTAGCTTTTTCTTTATATCTAACATAGAATTGACCTTATTCTTTGCTGCTGCATCATAATACGCAATATACAGTTCATTTAGGGGTCTATCATAGGTCTGTCTTGCCTTTTTTTATTTTTATAAAATAACCCCTGGAGGTCGCTTGGAACTTGGGGGGAGCTTGGAGGCTGCATTTCCCATTATAGACAGTGGACCCCTGGATTGCATTACATACTTCCCGCAGGCGACAGTGGACACTAATTGCAGTGCAATATCTGGTTCCCTTGCTTGGATTTATGTATGTCACCCTGTACCTGATTAGGGGTACAGGATGGCAACAGTGAGAGAGACAGAGCTCTCTAGATCCCAGTTCCCCCCTTCCTCCTGCCTGTCTGACCAATATTATTGGTTCTGATGGCAGGATTGCGTAAATTGGTGTGTTTTTCTGTTATAACCAATTTGCATATGATCCGCATATTGTGTTTTACATATGGTGTGATCATAGTAACATAGTTCATAAAGTTGAAAAAAAGACCAAAGTCCATCAAGTTCAACCTATATACCTATTGTGTGCCTACTGTGTTGATCCAGAGGAAGGCAAAAAACCCTTATGAAGCAGATGCCAATTGCCCCATACCAGGGGGAAAATTCCTTCCCGATCAGAATAAATCCCTGGATCAACGTTCTGTCCCTATTAATCTAATATCCATAACTTGTAATATTATTGCTTTCAAGAAACACGTCCAGGCTCCTTTTGAACTCTTTTATTGAGTTTACCATTACCACTTCCTCTGGCAGAGAGTTCCATAATCTCACCGCTCTTACTGTAAAGAACCCCCGTCTGTGCCGGTGTAGAAAACTTCTTTCCTCCAGCCGTAGAGGATGTCCCCTTGTTATAGATAAACATGCATGCTGGTCATAACTCACCGCCAGCCTATTGAAAGGCTGGTGGTTATTGCTTCCTCAATAAAGTTAGTTCCTGTGTTACCTCAATACGAGTCCTGTTTAATTATTGAGGTAAGCCTTTGCTGTATTGCTTTGCTTCTGTATACTGTAAATTGTGCCGCTGAGGTTCCCTAAGAGCTATGTTTCCTGCTGTCTTCGACTCTAGTCCTGCCTGACGGTTGAAGTTTCGTGTTCCTGGTGGCCATGGGGAGAAGGCAGGATCGTCTGGCGGATGTACCCAGTCAGGGTACAGGTCATTCCCATCACAGTCGCTTTATATGCACACCATCTAATACTTTATAATGTATCTACTGCCTTATTTTCCTGGAAGAACATCTCAGTTTTGGGAACCCGCCTTTTTTGCCTTTAAAATCAAAAAGTATCAAGGTGTGGTCTGACCATAGATTTTCTCTAATCTGTATCTGATGTATATTTTTTTATAAGTGGAATGGGAAAAAGTCTATTGTTTTTGGATGTAAGACTCTCCAGATATCATAGAGATATGCTTTAAAGGCTTTGGCTTTTTTAAGCAGGTTTTTATTGATATTTTTTATGATTACTTTTTTTCTCAATTTCTGGCTCTGTATAGCCATTAAAATCTCTTGCTATGGTCGGAATACCTTCTTTAACTCTATCCACTCTCGCCAGGATCTGTTTCAGGTTTGACATTGGGCCCGTATTGGGTAAGTAGATATTCACAAAAGTACGCCCATCTCCATTGACTCTTCCAACCCAAATTAAATATCCACCTTCTATATCTTGCTCTACATACTTCGTTTATATCTTCAGTGATTCTGCAAAGACAATAGCCACCCCTCTTTTTATCCTGTAGAGATGAGTGGAAGATATACAGGAAATATCTCCCTCCCCTTCTGATTTTATCTATATTCTTTCAGTGGGTCTCCTGAAAGAGGGCTATTTCTATTCCCTCTTTTTGAAGAAAGGTGTTAACCCTATTTCTTTTCATAGGTGAATTTAGCCCCTGGGCATTTACTGAGACACACTTAACCATTTTCTAGTCTATACAATCTGTCCTGTCCTTGTCTCTCTCCTCCCAGGGAGATGTGGGCTGAAAAAGGCGGCCTCTCCTTCTTCGTTTTATTTTCTTGTGAACCCCAGATTCCATCAGACACATCTATATAGACTAAACAGAAATTAATAAGAGGACATACTCCTCTTTTTAACAAAATGAAAAAAGAAAAAGGAAACAGCCTGACCTGTAATAAAAGAAAAAAGCTAAAATAAAAAAATAAAGATCCAGGTAGGCTGTATCAAAATGTTTTTTTTTTGTCCAATCAGGCAGAAAGCCTTACAGATCTACTTTCCAGGTGGGCATTTACTATTTACATTTTATTAATTTATTTCCATTATTGTAACCTGTAATGTTCCCAACGAGACCTTTTGCCCTCTTCTTTTAGGGTGGGAGAGGAAGAAAACAAAAAGTAATCTGACAAAAAGATATCTCATATTATGTTTAGCCCATCTATCTTTTTAGCTCTTTAAAACAAATATATAAATACACCGCATGTAGATGTGATAACTGAATGTGCTAAATTGCACACTACCCATCTCCCCCCCAAAAAAATAAAAAAATAATGACTCTCCCTATTATAAAACAGTCAAATATGTGATATCCTGTTAAAACATAATATATAAATGTGCAATATATCTTTCCTCCTAATAAATCTCTATATCTATTAATATATTTATTTGTCAATGTGTCATGAGCAATACCCAAAACTCGGGGAAGAGGAGAGAAAAAAAATAGTAATCTAACATACATAGATAGATATATCATGTTAAGTTTACCCCATCTATCTCTGTCTCTTTGTAGTGAATATATAAATACATGCCACATTGCACACTACCCATTCTCAGAAAAATGAAATATACTACCATCTCCTCCCATTATAATAGAAAAATATTAGTGATTTAACATACCAATAGATATATCATATTGCATTTATCCCATCTATCTCTGTGTCTCTTTGTAATAAGTATATGGATACAAATCATATTAAAACATGCCACGTGACATATTGCATATCACCCGTATCTTAAAGAAAGAAAGAAAAAAAAATACAGTCTCACCCCATTTATAATAAAACCAAAAATATAAATCTAATTTCCATCTGTCGGAGCAGCAATATCCGCTTTGATTTCTTTCGAACTGGTTTGGATTTCTGACTTTATATCCCTTAATAGGTCTTGCATGGCATTTTTAATGAAGGATTGTGTCACTACCACAGATTCTAACTCCGACTCCAACAACTTTTCGTTTGAATCCTCTAGGGAGGCTAGAGAGCCTATATGTGACTTATCTATGAGGTCTTTATTTGCTCTGGGGGAGAAAAAGAATGAGGGTTCTCTATCTTGTTTAAACACTTTATTTTTCTTTCCCCCCTTTCTCTGGGTTTGCCTAATGTGGAGAGTTTTGTAGGCATAGTGTTTCAGCTTCCAGGCGGCCACCAATGGGCCTATAGTCTCTCCCCGGATGACCGCCGTGGACACCCTCCCACAGAGGCACCACTCAACCGCAAGATCCCTCAGCCCCCGCCTCCTGGACCGCGCAGCGTCATGTCATCATGTCACACTCCCCCGGATAGGAAAATGTTTGCAATACCTTTTTCCGAAGCACGCATTGCACTGCATATACATGCATAACCGATGTAAGTAAACTGCAGAGGTTAAAGGCACTGCGCACACTGCCAAATTGTCTTTCCAACAGCGCTCACTTCTGGCAGCAGTGCTCACTTCTTGCGAAGCAAGGGGACGCAAGCAGGGGAATGGTTGTGCAGTAAGTGTGTCAGTCAGTACGTAAAGTGAAGGTCCATAATGTGGGGTATGCCTTCAAAATATACTTCTAGCAGAAAATTGTGATGCAGATTTCCTTAACTGCAAAAAATAGATCAAGGGAGGTGGCCACTTAATCCAAAGGTATTTCCTCTTCTCATTCATAAATTGAAGCTTGCCAGTGATCAGTCGTATAGAATCTAGACAGATCTCTGGATCCACGGGCCAACTTTGTTGATACCATGGTGTTTTCCGCTCTGGGCTTTCTCTTCCATTTAGACCTTCGGAACCTCCAGGGCTTATTATACGGTTTGGAAGACATGCCTTTCCAAACATGGGTGTGACGTCCCAGGGTTAATAGGGGGCGTCTCTAATAGTTATTGTTTGTGATGCCTGCATTTCCCAGTAGATGTTGTAATTTTTGTTATGCTTTCGTTTTCCCCTCATTTGTTACCTTGTCCATGTGCCACATGTCCCACGGACATTAACCCCTCGTAGCCCGGACACCATTGGCCACCATTGGCCGACTGGGTACGCCCACCGAACGTTGCTTCCTCCGCCCCATGGCCACCGGGACACCAGCGATTAACCCCTTCACCGTCAGACAGAACCAGCGTGTAGAGAGAAGGGGCTGCCTTACCACTATGGCTAGCCGAAGCTGAGCTACACAGTGGGGTATTGTCCTGAAAAGGACAATAAGTGATCATAGCAGAGGACACAGCTTTTCAGGAACCTCAGCAGCACTGTAGTATACCGAAGTAAATATCAATACAGCGCTCTACCGCCCTGATAAGGGCAGCGCCGAGGCTTACCTTAATAACAAGACAAGACTCGTGGTGAGGTAAAACAGGGACTCTTTATTTGGGAAACACGCATGCGTATATACAGTCCAACCCAGGAAAAAGGCCATAAACCATGTCCACATAACCCCACCCTGCCCAGACAGTCCAGCGCCACACTTAGGCCATCGAGCCCCACAATGCTTTCAACCGTCGCCTGATCGGCAGCAGTTCAAAGTTCCGCCGGGACGGGGAATCTACAAGCGTCTCTCTCCCCGGACCACCCCTGGTCGGCACCTCCACCACCCGTGGGGTATCTCCATATGATAGTGCTGTGGTCAGACCGATGGTGTCCGGTTTATACAGGGTTAAAGGTCTGGGGGCAGGACATGTAGCTCATGGACAGGGTAGGACACGAGGGGAACAAAAGCACACACAATAATTACAACATATACTGGGAAATGCAGGTATAACAAACATTAACTATTACAGACGGCACTGATTAACCCGGGGCCGTAACACTGTATATAAGCCTGTGTGTTTCCCAATAAAGTGTGTTACTTCCCTGGAACATTAGTCTCGTCTAATGCTTCAGGGGCTCGCTGGATCACTAGTTGTCCTTGACAGGACAATTACGGCACTGTATTCAGCTATGCCTCGGCGAGCTGCGGTGCCGCAAAGCTAAAGACACTGGACCAGTTCCTGAGCCCTTCCTCGCTAGGGTCGGCTAGTGCTGGAAGTGATTAACCATTTCGGTCCCGGCAGGAAGCATCATAGAACCGACGGGTATACCGAGTCCGGTAAAAGGCGTGCCCATCACATCTGGTGGCAGAGATGGGATTGCTTCCTAGTCTGAGGGACATATGTTCAAGAAACAAAATGGGGGTGAGCTATGCAGAGCTGCTGGACCCATCAGGGGTATGTCAGGAGGCCCGGCTGCGCATGTCTCGGTACGGGACCAACCCTCCGGTGGAGGTGATCCTCGCAGTGATTGCAGAGGTGAACCAGCTCTGGATTTAAGTATATAAATGACGTGCACAGGGGCTGTTCAATCTTGAAAAACAGCCTATTCCAGAGACTGTGGTAGTGGATGGAACTGCGGTCTCCACTGGCACCAACCCAGTGGCAGATCCCAATCGAGGGAGCTGATGGTATTGTCCCTCCTCCCCAGTGGCGGACGATGACCTTGGAGACGCAGCAGCCGGCCCATCTTCCCAGCGGCTGCAGGAGCACCCGGGAGGGGATGCAGGTGGCATCACTCCCCAGTGGCTGAGTGAGTGCACGGGAGATGATGCAGACGGGCAGTCTCCCCAGCGGCAGCCCACAGATCCGGGAGCAAAGGAACCTGTCCTCCCTCCCCATCGGCAGATCCCAGTTGAGGGAGCCGAGGGTGTCGTCCCTCCTCCCCAGCGGCGGACGGATGACCTGGGAGAAAGTGCAGCCGGCCCTTCTCCCCAGTGGCTGGTTCGATCGTCGGGATAGTTATTACTGTAATAGTTATTGTTTGTGATGCCTGCATTTCCCAGTATTTGTTGTAATTTTTGTTATGCTTTTGTTCTCCCCTCATGTGTTACCCTGTCCATGTGCCACATGTCCTGCCCACGACATTAACCCCTAGTAGCCCGTACACCATCGGCCTGACCACAGCACTATTATCAGGGCCGGACTGGGACTGAAAAGCAGCCCTGGAAAAATTTGGAGACCAGCCCCATATAGTTTATCTCACGGTGAAGCTCTTATACCCACACGCACCCCTTATACACACCCGAGTCACACTATGTGCCATTCTTTTTATCTCATTATTTGTATTAAAATGCCAGAAAGCAAAAGTGTTAAAAGGCCCTAATAAATGAAATACATTACACATAATGGGATCAAAACATTTACTACTGAGAACATTTTTAGATGAAAAAGTTCAGTGGAACAAAACACTGATCACATTATTCTTCACGATATTCTGGTAAGAAACTAGAGCTGAAACAACGAATCGATAAAATCGATAATAATCGATAACGGAAATCATCGATAACGATTTCCGTTATCGATTAATCGAGTGATCAATTCGTTGTTGGAGCACTAGGCTCCTTTTACTTACCTCCGCCAGCGTTCCCCGCTTCTGCTCCACGCTCTGCAGTCTCCGCCTTCTTCAAGCTACGTGACGACGGATGTGACGCGCGTCTACTTGGAAGTAGTTGGAAGTGGAACAAGTTCGTAGCGGAGGTAAGTACTCTTTGTCTATTGTCTGTGCGAATGTTTATGTGCGAGACTGGGTGCGCGGCAGAGTGTGTGTGTGTGTGTGT